>NC_045436.1:107763928-107882108 GCF_002776525.5 Piliocolobus tephrosceles | reverse complement strand
CTTCCTTCCTTCCTTCCTTCCTTCCTTCCTTCCTTCCTTCCTTCCTTGTTGAGACAGGGTTTCACTCTGTTCCCCAGGCTATAGCGCAGTGACACCGTCATGGCTCACTACAAGACTGACCTCCCTGGGCTCAGGGGATCCTCTCCCCTCAGCCTCCTGAGTATCTGGGACTACAGGCATGTGCCATCACACTCAGCTAAGTTTTGTATTTTTTGGTATAGACAGGATTTGGCCATGTTACCCAGGCTAGTCTCAAGCTCCTGTGCTCACAGGATCTGCCTGCCTTGGCCTACAGAAGTGCTAGGACTACGGCCATGAGTCACCACACCTGACTTTATTCCCCCATTTTTCAACTAGCCTATCCATCAAGAAAATTGAGTTATAGACCCCATGGGCCATGAAACACCCATAAGTTTCAGGCTAGGGGTATTCTGGGCTAGTCTGTGCTTACTGGTTCAAAGAGAAACTTTGAAAGCCCTTTCCTTTGTTCTGTGCCCATTTATTGGCTCCTAAAGATGTTATGTGCCCTTCTCTGCTACCTAAGAAGAAATATATCTCACTGTTTTAAGCCTTCAGCCTCATGATGACCTGCCTCTAAAAGTGGGTTTTAGAGTGACTCATTTTAAAAAGACACAGAGGTGAGGTCTAACAAACTCATAATTTATATTAGGAAATATCTCACCTCCCCCAAGCCAGGTCCCCCTTACGATTTTCTCATTTTTGATCATGTTATTTTTATTCTCCTGGCCACACAGGCTTGAAACTTCAGAGTCAGCTTGACCTCCTCTGTCAAGCTTCTTGCCTACATCCAGCCAGTGGCTATATCCTCTTATTTTGTACCCTGCAAAGTCTCCCTACTTTCTTTTGCCATTTCTGGTCCCATTGCATTTGGAGATTAGAGAAATGACCACCTACTTGATTACCACATCCCACCACACACAGACTCACATATAATATACTGCTCTACTGGACTACCACTGATACGTGCTATGTCAAGAACATGAATTGCTCATTTGCTCCCAAACTGACAAGGGTTTGCTATATTTAAGAAATCAAGATTCTTAACCAAACTTTCCAATCTTATCACTTATTTATACTTTCTTTTCTTTTTTTTTTTTTTTTTTTTTGAGATGGTGTTTTGCTCCTGTTGCCCAAGCTGGAGTGCAATGGCACAATCTCAGATCATTGTAACCTCCACCTCGTGGGTTCAAGTGATTCTCCTGCCTCAGCCTCCCAAGTAGCTGGGATTACAGGCATGTGCCACCATGCCTCTCTAATTGTTTTGTATTTAGTGGAGACGGGGTTTCACCATATCGGCCAGGCTGGTCTCGAAGTCCTGACCTCAGGTGATCTACCCGCCTTGGCCTCCCAAAATGCTGGGATTACAGGCGTGAGCCACCATGCCTGGCCTCTCTTATTTACACTTCTATATACACAGCAATTCAATTGAGTGGACTGAGTGTCTTTGGGGGAATAATAATCCTAAGTTTTCCCACGTCCATGACTTTATTCATACTATTCCACTTACCTGGAATGAACTTGCATAGTCCCAAAATAGATTAGTAATAACTATTTCTGCCTACATTTTAGAAAGCCTTTGAAAAATCCTAATTTTAAGATCCTAGAGGGAAAATTTAATACCTGGCACAGCCTTAATAAAAAAATCATAATGACCATGATACTGATGGTTTAACACTAATAAACACGTAGTTTTGAACACTAGTTAAGTTCCGTTGTAGCTTTTAGGGATTCAAAGCCATAGTCCCCGATGCCAAGTTGATACTTAATGGTTGCTTCAAGTGACTGGGGGATCCAGCATTGGCAATCACTTTGAACATCAGGGGTTTTTCCTGTGTCAGCAGGAATTATTTATAGCCATACAAATTAAATTTCAGGGAAGGTGGGGTGGGTAGGGAATGACTAACATTTACTGAACACTATATATACACACACATGTATATATATACATATACATATGTATAAACATGTGTGTACACACATGTATGTGTATATATACATGTGTGTACACATACATACACACACACACACACACACACACACATATATATATATGCCAGGGATTGTGGTAAGTACTTTCCACATATATTTATGTCATCTGCATAACAATCCCTATTCAGCACGTAGTATTATCTCTATCTTCATGGAAGAGAAACCTGAAGCTCAGAAAAAGTGTTTACAAATTGCTTAAGAACAAATATCTAATAAATTACAAAGCCAAGATTTGGACCCAGCTGGGCCTGATTCCAAAGATTATGTTCTTTGTATGACAAGGAGGACACAGTCTGTGGAGCAGACACATAAATAATTAGGTGAATTTGCATTGTAATAAGTGCTGTAACTGAAGTAAATCCAAAGCAAATGGGCTTTCCATTACCTCAGTGCTTATGCTACAGTTTAGGGTGGAAGCAAAGCTGCATAATGATCAAGATCACCCACAATGGAAACAGGAAGAACTTGGTTCAAATCTTAGCTCAGTGTGCACTTGAACACGTGGTTCCATCATTCCAAGCTTCAGTTTTCTCATTCATAAGATTAAAATAATCAAGCTTATTTTAAAAATAAAATTAAATCATGCATATAATGTCATTAGCACATTATCTGGAACATGGAACTCACTCAAGAAACCGTAGTTAATTAAATATAATTATCATCACTATTCAGTAGCCTCTTTCATCTTTAATACCTCAGCCTTTTCCAAACTCCTTTAAAAAGTGTGACTATATTTGCTTATCTATATGTGTGATTTCATTTTGTGTTGTTGAAGAACCATTTGAAAATTGCAGACACCCATAAAAATACTTTAGTGTGAATCTTTTAAAAATAAGGACATTCTTGGCTGGGCACGGTGGCCCACGCCTGTAATCCTAGCACTTTGGGAGGCTGAGGCAGGTGGATCACAAGGTCAGGAATTTGAGACCAGACTGGCCAACATGGGGAAACCCCGCGTCTACTAAAAATACAAAAGTTAGCTGGGTGTGGTGGCAGGCACCTGTAATCCCAGCTATTCAGAAGGCTGAGACAGGAGAATTGCTTGAACCCAGGAGATGGAGGTTGCAGTGAGCCAAGATCGTGCCACTGCACTCCAGCCTAGTTGACAGAGCAAGACTCCATCTTGAAAAAAATAAATAAATAAGGACATTATTGTGCATAGATAATGATATAATTGTCACCTAAAAAACAGCAACAATATCCCCTAATATTCCTAATATGATCTAATTTCTAGTACATATTTAAATTTCCTAAATTGTCCCCAAGGACATTTTGAACCAGGATATACTCAAAGTTCATGTGTTATATTTGGTTGGTGTTTCTTTATTCTCTTTTAATTTTTTATCAGTTCTTACCTCACTTCCAACCTTTTCTTGCTTTTCTTGACATTGTCTTTTTTGAAGAAGCCAGGCCATTAGGCTTAGTACCAGTTTCTGAACTTGTTTGATATTTTTCCTCAAAGTGTCATTTAACTTGTTCTTCTATCCTCTATGTTATTTATAGGATGGAATGCAGGTCTTTTGCCTCTATTGCTTTTAAGTGAAACGTTGTGGCAAGAATGTTTCCAAGTCAATGCTACGTAATTCATATTACTTCACATCAAAATTTCCATGACCACTTCCTCTTCAAAATATTGTATGGTTTCCTAGCTATCTCTGAGGTCTGGCTAGACTGGTGGTTTCAACTCTGGCTTCACTTAGAAATCATTGGGGAGTTTTTAAAAAAACTTGGTCCTGAGTTATACCCCTAGAAATTCTTGACTTGGACAAAGGGATTGGTAATTTTGTAAAGCTCCCCAGGTGATTTTCATTTGTGAACTGGGGTAAAAAGAAATTGGTTTAGAATATAAGGGCTGAAAGGCAAGGGGTACACCTTTCTTATTTACTACTACATATTCTCAGAGCTGAGCAGATGGCCTGGCTCATAATCACTACTCAATATTACATGCTGAATTAATTATTAATTAGTTAACATTCAGCATACAGGCAACCTCATCTTCTTCCTTTCATACTCTGACTTTTCTTTTTTTTACTACATGGCGTACTACGAAGACAACAGGTTAATTTTATAGCATCTTTAGAGAAATCACAACAGGCCACTACTTTGCAAACTTCTGAAAACTACATATCAATGGGAAAAGAATCATTTTCAAACTTCTGAGAAAGGAAAAATGAGCAAACAATCATTTAGCTATAGTGTTACATTAGTTATGCTGCAGACAATTCACTCTCTGTTTTTCTTTTCACATTACCAGTTCTTCCAGTTCTTATTTTAATGACTGGTAGAATGATTCCAAAATTACTTAAGGTGAAAGAAAGATCAGGAGTTTGTCTTAGTTGTAACTGTTGTTTTAAAGATACTGAGCAAATTTTAACCATGTGGAGGAATGCTATTGAAAGAGAAGGATTTGGGGTATAGTTATGCTTCTATTTGTTTGAATTCGACTTTGGCCAAATCCTAAGAACAGAATGAAAAACAGTGTATGATTCATACGTGATTGCTACAATTCTACACCTGTAGCTTCAAATAAAAAGGAGTCAAGAATGACTGCCTTCAAAAAAAAAAAAAAAAAAAAAAAAGAGAACCATAGCATATTTAGGAAATGATTAATATACACTTATCTACTGTAATGTTACTAAGTGAAAATCATTAATAATCCAATAGAAAATCAGAAAAAGACACAAACATACAGTTCGTATCTGAAAAGGCTTTTATACTGATTAAAAAAATGGTCACTCTCACTCACAATAGCAAAATTGTAAATTAAAACTAATTCTGAGATCTTTTCCTCTAACTTGTAAGAAAATCTACCATAGTGGAGGAATACAAATGCATATATGTTTTTATCAAATAATACCAACTAAGGAAAATTATCATACAGATACCTTCCACTCATTATGTGAAACAACACATAAAGAACATTACTCATTCCATTGTGAGAAAAGATTAGAAACAACTAAATATACATCATTAGTGAATTGGACGAATAAATTGTATTTATTTAAAAAATAAAATGGAATAACAGAATCAAACATGCTGCAGTATAATAGGAAACCACAGGGACATTACGTATTGATATGGAATGTTGATATATTGTTTAGTGAAAAAAATATATAGAATCATTATGTAGAGTATCTTACAATATACCTAAAAGGAGGAGACCAGGTATGATGACTCACATCTGTAATCCTAACATTTTGGGAGGCTGAAGCAGGAGGATCACTTAAGACCAGGAGTTAGAGAACAGCCTGGGCAACATAGTGAGAAAAAAATGTTTTAAAAAATTAACTAGATGTGGTGGTGCATGCCTGTAGTCCCAGCTACTCAGGAGGCTAAGGTGGGAGAATCACTTGAGCTCAGGTCTTACTCTGGGAGGCAGAACAAGACACTGTTTTTGTTTTTTTGTTTGTTTGTTTTTTAAAAGGAAACAAGAAGGAATATATATTTGTACTGTAATATTTTATACATGAAAAATTGGGCATCAGATAAATAAGGAACTGGTAAGTAGTTAGCTATTTAGGGGAGGGGATGGGAACTTGGTGGGTGTAAGACAGTGGGTGGGAGAAACAGGAAGGAAACTTTTCACAAGACACTTTGTCATATTTTATTGTGTTTGAACCGCATAAATATAGCACATATTCAAACATCTAAAGATTTTGGGAAATCCCTATCAAAACTCCTGGGAAATGTACATTTCTGAGTAGAAAGTATCCCAGACAGTCTTATATCCCTTATTCTTGTTGTGGAGTTTCAGAATCAATTCTATTACTTACCAGTTTCGCTAAAAATGAAACTGAAACTCTCCTTACTTCTCATATACTCAGTTCTGAAAATGGACTCAGGGAAAAAACTCAGAAAAAAAACCTTCTCATGATAATTTCCAATGTTGATTTTTGTTGCTCTACAGAATTCCAAAGTTTTAGATTACACTTAAACATGCACTATTTAAAGTCCAAACAGACCACTGTTAAAAGCTATCCAAACCAAGGCATGTGCTTACGTAACACTGAAGTAATGGTATCAAAGTAAAACTAATCTTTTTCTCCCATCAAGTTCTCCATGGAATCCAAGAGAGGGGAACGCTATCTCACACAATAATGGAGAAAATTTCATCTAAGAAAAGAAGGAATTATTTTTCCACAGGCAAATCAATAAGATAAAAAGTAACTGTGGTTTACTCATTTACCTCTTAGCATCTACTGCTTTGGGTTATCGCTTATCTTTGTGCACGTATTCTACTACAAAAAAGTATGGGACTGTTATCGTTAGCACTTTGTCCAATGCAATGCATACAATAGATGCACCATAAAAGCCTGACCTAGCACAGTAAAATATATGGGTTCTAGGGTCTCTGTGACCTTGCCAAGTCAAACATTCTTTCTCTGGCTTAGCTCTCAATTTCTTTATTTGGAGGTGGAGTGCCTAACTTGGAGTACCTCACAATGTTGATATAGTGGCCAAATAACACAATAAATATAAAAGACTTTGGAAAGTATAAATGAAAGTAGTACTACTGTTACTGCAATTATGACATAGATATAAACAGATAGGGCAGAGGGGGAAAAAAGTTGATTCCAGAACACGCTTCATGGAGTCTCACTCCTATAGAAGAGCAAAAGGAAACCTAGGTAGGTTAAGTAACTTGCTGAAAATCAAGTAGCCAGTCAGAAGTAGAAATGAAGACAAATTCTCATTCACATGTTTTGACTGAATGACTCATTTTTCTACTACTTTACTTCTATTACTTGGCCTTGAGAGCTCATAGAAAATGTGAAGGAGAGGCATCACCTGGTTACTCCGGTCATAGGAAGGCTGGAGAAACATTAAAGTGTTCAGAGAAAGCACAAAAGGATAGGAGAGAGGTGATCAAGTCCTGGTTGCGATGGTTATAAGTAGAAGCATAAGGGTGGAGGGATGTTACGGAAAACTTTTACTAAGCATTTCTGACCTACCAAGGTCTTTATGGCTTTATCTCATGTAACCATCAAAACAAGCTAGTCAATGTAATCTCCATTTTCTAATTGTGGAAGTGAGATGAGAAGCAGCTATTAGGTAGCTGAGTTGTGATGGATCTGGCACTGCGTAACTCTGTTCAGGCCTTCCGATTGCTATTCCTCATTCCACAATTACTGATACAGATTGTAGAGGATGTCGGCCCAGTGGGAGAGTATTAGAGACTTTTTTAAGGGAATATATGCTCAAAACTTACACATCATTTATCTTCACTAAATATTTCCTTTCTAAATTTGTAGAGTAAAATATTAGTAAAAATCTCAAGATGGATTCATGTTGGGTGTTTTCTTCTTGAAAAATAAAAGACCTTTTTTAAGATGAACATTTTTAGGATCCTCCAACCAGAAGGACCAGAACAGGTGGTTTGAGTCAGTGAATAAGTGCTATCACCTAGAGTTCTTTAAATGAAATTAGCCTGAGATATTTTATTTCTCTATATCAAGTAAGTAACTGAGTAATAATATTCAACTCATACACAGAACGTTCTAAGTACCACGTGCTATTCTGAGAAGTTGCACATTCATTTAACCCTCATAACTGCATGAGGTGAGTTCTCTTATTATTATTATTCTGCAAATGAAGAAACTGAGACACAGAGAGGTTAAGGAACATGTCCAAGATCAAATAGCTAAAAAGTAGTGGAGCTCGGATTCAAACGCAGGTAGCTTGTTTAGCACTACTCAGTGTTGCATATTGTGTATCACTTTGTATATTTCCTCACTTAGGATTTAATTTAAAAAGCAATTTTTCTGTCTAAAGTAAAGCTTTCAAATTCTGAAGTTAGACAGACAAGGGTTCACATATTAATTAAGTCATTCTAATATTGATTCATTCAGTATATATTATAATCCTACTATGTAACAGGTTAAGTAATAGCAAAAGTAGACATAGTTTCTGCTGTCTTAAAATTTAAAGTCTAACAAGGAAATACACTTAAATCAAATAATTGCAAATAAATATAAAAATTACAAACGTAAGAAAAATGAAGGAAAGATTCAAAATGTTATGATAAGATTAAAAAAAAAAAAAAAAACATGTAAGAGGTATATGTCCTAGTTGAGGGTGGTGGTTCTGAGGAAATGACCTTTGAACTGGAATTACTAATTTAAGGTTCTTTGTTTTGTTTTTGTTTTATATTTTGTTTTGAGACAGGGTCTCGCTCAGTAGCCCAGGCTGAAGTGCAGTGGTACAATCTTGGCTCACTGCAACCTCTGCCTCCTGGGTTCAAGCGATTCTTATGCCTCAGCCTCCTGAGTAGCTGGGATTACAGGCACTTACCATCACGCCCAGCTAATTTTTGTAGTTTTTAGTAGAGATGGGGTTTCACAATGTTGGCCAGGCTGGTCTTGAACTCCCGGCCTCAGGTGATCTGCCCACCTCAGCCTCCCAAAGTGCTGGGATTACAGGTGTGGGCCACCACTCCCGGCCTTAAGGTTCTTGAGTTAACATTACTAAACTTTAATTCCCACCTAGGAAATAAGGGTAATGGATTGTCCTAAAGTCTTAGTAACATAATAAATGTAAACAGGTTATCCCAGCACTTTGTAAGTACTTAATAAATGATAGTCATTGGCTTTGTGATATTATTTTTCTCTTTGCCTCTTGACAGGTATCCCATTAGAGAACAGGATACAAGAAATATGAAAATTGAGCATGGTAGCCATCATAACATTAGAAAGGATGGGGGCAGGAAGAAAATATTTTAAAAATACTATGGATTTTAATTTGTAAAAAATAGAGTGATTCCAATGGATTTCAAATCTTTAATAGAGTTAGTAAAATAAGCAGTAACCGAGTGGGAAAATAAATGCACATGGGAAATTTAATTATTCGTTAATGTTTTTCTGGCATTTCCAGAATTTTGCCATGATATTGATTGTGTCTACAGGTGCAAGTTTTTCTGTGTTTTTAAGTATATCTTTCAGTGTTATTCCTGGATTGACTGATTAATATGCTCTGACTTTTACCCACAGCTTAATATTCCAGCACATAGGAGAAAAGGTTAGGTTGTCTGTAGTTGGTGTAAAGGCCAGTGGAGGTGGGCATGGAGAAGCTACAGCTCTAAGTAAGAAAGATATTTCAGAGCTAATATGTGGATGGTAGAGAGTTTCCAACCTGATTGTTCTCTGCTTCAGCTTAGCGAGAACAAGATGGAAAGCCTTTTATGTGTTCATAAAAGCTTATTTACTCTTTCCTGAAATGTGAGGTATCTCTGGAAGAATTTCCCTGGGGATAGGTTAAGTCCTGCTCTACTTTTTTCCCAGAAATTTGCTTATGCTCCCTTGGGGAGAGCACTTCAAAGGTACAGAGGACACTTCAAAAGGCCGGGAGCCTCATCCATGACTGGTGTAAACTGATTGAGGTATGCGCCCTGCAAATTCCATGAGTACACAGGCAGGCCAGCAGGTAGGCAGGATGCTCCTGGGGAGAGGGCTCTGCTGATGTGGACCTGAGCACATTCTTATCCAGAATCCCAACTCCACCCCTCTTGATCTGGGGGAGGAGAGAGGAACTGTGGACAGGAAGGGCAGTAGAGAGTGGGGGCATAGGAATCTGTCCAGGCCACATCCGACCCCTATTACCCCCTATTTCACCCAGCTGATTTTGTCCCCACCGAGACAATCACTGCAGCAGCATCTTTCAGGAGTCTGGTTGACTCTGTCCTTGATTCTTGTACTCTTGAGCACCATCAGCTCTGGAGTTTCCATCAGGAAAAGATTTGCTTTTCTTTGACTGGTCAGTCTAAAGCTAACTAACAAATGTGACTCACATCCTCTCTGTTATTCCTTCTGGGTTAAATTCTGCAATATGGAAGGGAGCTATGTTACAATGAAAATGTGACATTAAGTGATGACAGCCCTAAAAAATCACCATTAACTATGAATGGAATTGCCACGTTCTCTTTAAATGCAAGGGTGTTTTTCTCATCATCAAGGATGAGCACTGAAGATGTCTCATGTTTCCAGAGTGATTCTGAGGGGCTGACTTTTCATTTAAAATGTAAATTTCGTAACTATGATCACATTTTTTCCCATGTAATTAGACAATTTCATCTGACTACTGACTAATGACAACAGTATTTTTGCTCCCTCCTCTTCCAAGCACACCCACAGACCCACAGATTCCAACTTAAGGATAGTTCAACTTCAAAGTTTTCAAATTTACGATAGGTTTGTCAGAAAGTATCAATGTATTTTCTATTTATGATATTTTTTACTTATGATAGGTTAATCGAGATGTAACTCCATCATAAGCTCCTGAGGAGGTTCTCCCTGGAGGGACAAGGTGGAGAGTATAAAGAGCAGTAAAATAAAAGAGACAGGAATAGAACTTTCCAGGCATAAGGAGGTAATAAATAGAATCACCATGGCAAATCCGGAACAACTAAGAGACGCTTTTAAAGGCAAGACTGCCTTCTCCACAAGCTCATTCTTCAAGTCCCCTCCCCATGCAAGCAAAGACAGGCAGGCACTGCGAAAGTTACATGGGTGAGATACTACTTCATTCAAATTCTTCATCTTAAAACTGCACAGCAAAGAGGATGTCTTTCCCCGCTTAGAATTTTAAAAATGTGTTTTAAAAATGTATTTCCTGTGTACAGTTAGTCGCTGCATTATTGACCACACCTAGCACATAGTAGGTAGGTAAAGGGTTGTTGGATGACATATATAATTCATGGAACACCCTATGCGTTGCTAATTCCTGCTGCCATCTCAGAAAAGAGCTTTAATTTTTTGTCGGTGTCAAGCAACAAAAGCCCCCTTGTCCCCCAGCTCTTATGTTTAAGGTCTCCACAAATAGGAAATACCTTCTTGTTTATTCCTTGACCTGTGTGTGACTGCTGTGTCTGAAGTTTAGGTCCAGAAATAAAAGAAAAAAAAATCCCCAAACAATTTTTTTAAAAGACCCTCCTTCAATGCTGTTTGTTGCCACCCTTTTTTTTTCCCTTGGCTTCCTTCTTTCAGCATGACATCCTCTCAAACGCTACCTGACAGACTGCTGCAATCACCCTGTGAATGTAAGTAATTTCCTTATTGACAGCCTCCCATTCTCTCTGACATCTGCCAGCACTCCCTGACACTTGAATAAGCATTAAGACATTAATAGTCTGGCACAGGTTTAAGGGCTGGAATAGTAATGCTTGGCAGGCCTGCTGCACAAAGCCACATGCAAAGACCCCCACTCATTCAACTCTGCCGTCCTTCTGGTTGGAAAATGTGGCAGAGCCCACAGTAAATGCCAATTATTCGCTTGACTGCTCTGGCATTTCGGTGTCTCCTTAGACAGGCCAGATCGTACATTAAAGGAAAAGAAAGGGAAAACACGAAAACGCCTGCCTGTGAGGCAGTGTGAGAAGTGAATGCTAATAAAAAGGCAGGTCTTTGCTCAGTGAGATGAGTTAATATTTTATTTATCTTATTTTAGTTACTGATTTATTTTTTGAGATAGAGTCTTGCTCTGTCATCCAGGCTGGGGTGCAGTGATGCATCTTGGCTCACTGCAACCTCCACCTGCCGGGTTCAAGTGATTTTCCTGCCTCAGCCTCCCGAATAGCTGGGATTACAGGCGCCTGCCACCACATCTGGCTAATTTTTATATTATTAGGAGAGATGTGGTTTCACCATGTTGATCAGGCTGGCCTTGAACTCCTGACCTCAAGCAGTTGCCTGCCTTGGCCTCCCAAAGTGCTAGGATTACAGGCATGGGCCACTGTGCTCGGCCAATATGTTAAAGGGATTCACTTCGAATAGAAGCAATGTTAACATCATACAGAACAATTCACATCATACTTTCTTCTGAGAATATCAGATTCTTTCCAAATACTGGCTGGCAAATGCCATCTTTGTGCCATAAATTTCTGAAAGCCAATTTGTGGATCCATACCCAGAAAATTATTAGGAAAGAACACCATAGTGGTCTTTGTTGCTAGAATCTGTTCACTGAGCAATGGCAAAGCTATTAACATGCTTGATATTAACCTGCTAAGTGAGTCAGAGAGCTGCTTCCATTCTGTTTTAAGTAGAGCTTGTTTTGGATCAGAAACCTGTAATCTACACAGGTAATGCTGAAGTTAACATCGAAACAAGAGGGACAGAACTGTTCCTGTGCGTGCTACACTTTTTCTTGAGTGAAAAATGAGTGAATATCACTGCACTTGGGAAACAAAAGAAGAATTAAAATAGGTCTAACAGAAGGTCAAGGTAGTCTGATGAAAGGGTCAGGAAGATGTTTCCCTTGGGCGTATTCTATGGCTCATGAATCTCCTGACATCTTCTGGGGCTAAAAGTCCGCATCTTTCTCATTCTTCCATTTGGGCACTGTTAGGACGGGGGGGTGTCACAGAGAATGGTTGCTAGTGGCACAGTGATTCCTTCTGCAGATTGTCTTCATTTCCTTGTTGATTGGTTTGAACCTGCGGTCATTATCTCTGCTTTGCAAATGAAGAAGAGAAAGAAGCTCAAAAAAGGAAAAGAAACTTTCCCCAAATCGAACAGGTAGTTAAGTGGTAAAGGCCTAAAATGAACCTGGGTCTTGACTCCTCGGTTGGTATGTTTCAATCACGTTAACTCCCAGCCCCAGGCAGCTTGGGGACTATTACCAGAGATAGGACATAGCCAATCTGGAAGGACAGTGACTACCAGTCCAGGGCCAAAAGAGCTGTCTATGACCGTGATTATGCTGACTGATAAGTATCTGAGCAGAAACAGCAAAATCTGTGCTAATCCACCAAAAGAGGCTGCTGAGATGGGCAGGGCAGCTGCCTTCAGACTGACCTCATTCCTTCATAAGCACGCAGGAGAATCAGGGCCAGCCAAGTGGTGGGTATGGGAGGCGTTTGAGGATGGGTGGCCAGGGAGAGTTGGAGTTTTTGAACTATATTCAGTGCCTCTTCTGGGTTTGCTCCAAACCTTGAATGTTTTAAGGTTTTGGAGTCATGGGGATCCGAGTTCTGCACCTCACTAGTTGCTTCGACTGGGCTAAGTTTAGTTAACTAAATCTCATTCTTTTCATTTGTAAAATAGTAATGACAACCCTATCTTCCTCATAGGCTTGTTGTGAGGACACACTGAGGTGAGGTTTGTCAAGCGTTCAGCACAGAAAATGCTCAACATCTCTCTCTGGATGACCAGCAGTGACTTCAAATGCATCCCCCGAGGCAGTTCATCTTCCAGGTAACCATAATAATCACAATAAAAAGCCACTGGGAGCTGTCTGTGTTCTGTGCTTTACACTTATTATCTTATTTAATCCTGCAGTTAGGAATTATTTTTCACTTTTACAGATGGGGTAACTGAAGCTCAGAGAGATTAACCAACCAGCCCAAAGTTTCACAGCTGTTAAATGTCAGACCAGATTTTGGTCATCTGATGCCGAAGCCCACTCTGGGCTAAACCACCTTGCCCTTACCAGAGATGAGGCTGCAACCCACAGGAACTTTGATGTTCTTTTTTACCTTGGTTTCACATTCACACAATGAGGAATTCGTCCCCTGCTGTTTTATCTCATGGGGATCTTTTACATCTTGTCCAACCTTTGCATTCACTCTGCCTACCCCACTTTAGGACCAGTTTTGCAACTGCTGAACACCATGAACTGCTTCTGCATGGCATGAACTGCTTTCTGAATGCCTCTTCTTCCACCCAAGTCCCTTTCTAGTTCACCTCCACCTACCATAGTACAGCTCGATTAACCCCCTCAAGCCTAGCTTTCATCATGTCCCTGCAGAAAACCTTCGATGACTCCCCACTGTCTGCAGAAAAATAAAATGATACTAGTTAGCCTGGCAATTAAAGTCTGGTTCCTCCACAAATGCTCAATTTAGCTTTTCATTACTTCTCCTATATACCCAGTAGAATGCAGATGCCATGACTACAGAAATGTGTACCCTTTCTTCACTGCGACATCCCCAACACCTAGAATAAGACCCTGTTTATACTAAGTGCTCATTAACTATTTGCTGAAGTATGAACTGAACAATTTTTTGCAGCCAAAATGATTGTATTTTCTTCCCACCATGTTTTACTGTAAAGACATTGAAAGACATGAAATCTGCTTTCTTTTTTTGAAGCTGCTGATATATTTTTTAGAAATGAAGAAAAGCCAAAACAAGATTTTAAATATTTGATATATTTTCAAAGATAACATTTATCAAATTAATGCTTTTAGTGTCTACAAAACACAATGTCACATAATGGTGCTATTCAAAGATAATTACAGGGTTTATAAAAATATTCATTCCTAGTCAGCACAGGCAGTGTGATCCAGTACTGGAACAGTTTAAAATAGGGTGACAGAGGACGTCTTTAGTATTGGCACTGTATGCATTCCTGAATCAGGGTATAAACTCTTCTGTGGGCCCTCCTGAATGTGGCCTGGAACCAATGGCTCTGTGGCCCCACCACATGTCCTCACGCCCTATCTTCATGCATTCCTTTCCTTCCCTTCCATCTGCCCCACCTTCATACTCCATCTATCCCTCAAAGACAACTAAATATCTCTCTCCCATCTTTTTCTAGGGCTCCTTCACCAGAATAATTCGCTTATTCTTCTGACTTTCCCATGGCAATTTAATTGTAGGTTCATATGTGTTTATGATTTATTCTTCTAGTTATATATATTTTCACTAGGTTCATGGGAACAGAACCCATCATCTATTTGTGATGTATCTTTGTACCCACTCTCTGCCTACTGCTTTGTATCACGTCATGTCCACAGATGCTCAATATATATTTTTGAATAAATAAATGAATGTGGCAACGTAGGTAAAAATAGCAGATGGCTGAAGTCTCGGCATTAGGCATTTGGCTGACTTTATCAGTTGGTGGAGGGAGTAGGGGAGAAGGGAACTGTGTCTGACAGAGGGTTAGCAAATGAAAGGCAGCAAATCATGAAAAGCAGCATGGCCTATTGATTAAGGATCAGTCTTGAGGCTGACTGCTTGGGTTCAGATACTAGCTCTCTCATTTGTTGTATAAGCTTTAGATAACAGATGATATTTTTATCTACCTAATAGGTTTTGTTGTGAAGATTGGATGAGCTTATAAATGTTAAGTGGTGATTCTCATTGTGGTAGATTGCAATATTGTTTCAAATATTTTGCTACCTTTCATGTTAAAACACACACACAGAGATACACACACACACACACACACACACACAGACACACATCTGTCTTAGCTGCTGTTCTGGCTGCTATAGCAAATTTCCACAGACTGGATGGCTTAAAAAACGAACATTTATTTTGTAAAGTTTTGGAAGCTGGAAGTCTGAGATCATGATGCCAGCATACTTGGGTTCTGGCAAGGGCCCTCTTCTGTCCGTGTGTCCTCATATGGCAAGAGAGGATGGCTTCTCCTTGTGTCCTCATGGCAGACAGAGGATGAGAGAGATCTCTTGGGTCTCTTTAATAAGAACACTAATCCCATTCATGAAGTCCCCACCCCCATGACCTGATCAACTCCCAAAGGTCCCACCTTCTAATACTATCACACTAGGGATTAGGATTTTAACACATGAATTCTGGGGGAACAGAAATATGTAGTCTGCTAGTCTGCTACATTATTCCTGCCTACTGTCATGTGACTTGCTGTGTTCCTTTCATTGACATCAGGCTTGGCCATGTGACTTGCCGTGATCAGTGGCATTTCAGTGGACATGACATATGCCCTGACCGAGCAAAGGCTTTCTGGGCCATTGTGCCCTTTCCTCTCTGCCACAAGAATGACATATCTCAAATAGGGTCTTCTCGTTCACCCTGATCCTGCATTGAAGAAGCCATTTGGAGGAGTCTTACCCATCAGGACCACCTACAAGCTCTGTTACTGTAAACCACTAAGATTTGGGGGTTACTGCTGTAACACAGCCTGGCGAAAGCTGACTAATAGCCCAGTGTAAAGAAGTACTCAATCCCTATAAAGCCCTTACAATAGCGTCTGGAACATAATAAGGGCTCAACAATGATTATCATAATCAATGTACTGACTTTTGACACACTTCCCAATTTGCACTTGCAGGTCTGAAATTAAAAGCCTCATCCTTGGAGTCTTCCAAATATTCTGTCACAGACAATCATCTGACTAAGAGTTGGAAGGCGTGGGTTCCGGTTCTGACTCTGCCCTGTGACGGTGCTCACAAGACATGTTCTTTCTGTTTCCTCACAGATAATTGTCAAGGTTCCTTCTAGTTCAGAGAAGTTTCTGAGTCTGCAGACAAGCAGCTGTTGGAACCATCTACATCAGTAAACAAGTGTTAGCTCTACCAGTCGCAAAGCTGGGCGATTTGTGCACCTTGGCTTCTCCATCCTTTTCTCCCTTCAGAGGTTTATGTTAGGGGTTAGCCATTGCCAGTTTTCAAAGAAATGGCATTTTTATAGGCTCCTGCAGCAAGACAATGTTTTTTTTTTTTTTCCATTAAGTTGGGGCGCAAAACTCTTAGCCAGAGGAAAAAGTGGTTCCCTAAAAAAGGGAAATACATGCTTTACAGAGGTTATGAAAAAAATCTTTGGCTAACCAAGTATTCTCTAGCATAAAAGTACAAACAAACAAACAAACAACAACAACAAAGAAAACAGGATACAATCAGAGAAGAAAACAAGGCTGCCATGGTGAGCCGAGCTCAAGCCTGAGAACCAAAGCCTTGGGTCCCAGCCTGTTTCTGCAGTTAGTCGGCCAGGTGACCTTGGGTAATCACTCATTTCTTTCTATATGTAATAATAAAGGATCTCCAGATTCCTGTCTAGCACTAGCTAATATTTCATCACTATGACTCCATCAGAGTTAATTGACAGGGTTGTTTTTTACAGGCTTTAAGTGGCAGTTCTCTTAATTTGCAGAGTAGGGGAAATATAATAAAGAGGGAAATGTTTACAGAGGAAGCCCAGCCCACACTAATCTTCTGAATTGGTAATAAATTTTCATCCTAAAGGAGGAATAAAAGAAAGAACTAGATTTATAATCATTTAACAAACAAGCATTATATATGATTTATCAGAAGAACAGGTAGTCTAGTATCTTCTCCTGCCTATCCTCGGGGGATTTTCTGTTTCAACTAAGGAGAGCTGATCTCTGCCATATTTCTCCCAGTTCTGTTGCAATGTATCCAAAGCAGGGCTGAGATCAGCCAGAGGTCTGTCAAATAGAGTGTGGGTACCAAAGTTTGCTCATGGACTGATGTATTATTGGTTTCAAAAACCGGGTCCTCCTCCCATCCCAGCACCTTGGGATGGCAGGTGCCTGCTGTTCCCAAGTCTCTGGCTTCAGCAGAATAGAAAAGGAGTCCAGCTTCCAGGCCCCTCCTTTTCCTAGATTCCCACCATCATCCTTCCTCAGCCTGGCCCACTCTTGCATGTGAGCAGAGATGGCTCCAAGATTAGCTTTGGTAAATATACGATCTAAATAAGAACATAAGCTTCAAGACAAGTTCCTAGGGAGCGCCTACTCCACTTTAAGAACATACTATCTTTACCACATAGAGATTCTATGATGGTCAGAACTTGTGAAAGCCCACCCCCAGCCTCAGAGGGGCATGCCAGAAGAATGGGTCATGAAGGTGCCCTGTTCGAATCTCTCTGTGGGAGGGCCTATTGTGTGGGGCACAGTTGATTCATAGTCTTCAGCTGTTGTACCTTGGATTGACTGCAGCATTCACTTCCAGGTCACACTTCCCCACGCTGCCCCAGTCATGACTGACTACAGTGGTGGGTGCTAGAGCTGGGTCATTCCTGCCTAAAGGGGGATTCCTCAAATGGGCACCTTTGGTTCAGGGACTCTCCATCAGGCTGGCCACAGCTCTCAGAACTGCACTTTGGTCTGAAGCACTTCCTACTCAACCCTTTCTTCTGTTTCTCCTTTCATAGGTCTCAGAGCTGCACCATGGGCTGCAGGCTTCCTCCACCTCCTCCAGCTCCCTTCACTTTGTCCTTTATCTTTCAGAGGCTCTTCTCTTAGTAAACCACTTGCACATCCAATTCCAGTTGGCATCTGTCTCTTAGAGAAGCAGGGTATGATGCTTTTAAGTCTGTATGCCTGGCCCATTGTATTAGCCAGGGTTCAGAGAAACAGAAGCAATATGATATATCTATATATGTAGATGTAACCTATAGATATATAGATATATCTATTTGTGTAGATATGTAGATATATCCTATATATCCTATCAGTCTACAGGATATACACATAGACATACATACACACACACACACACACACACACACACACACAGTAAGGAACAATAAGGAATTTGTTCATGCAACTATGGAAGCTGAAAACTCCCTAGATCTGCATTCAGTAAGCTGGAGACCCAGGAGGGCCAATGTGTAGTTCCAGTCCAGAAGTCACCAGGCTCAAGACCCAAAAGGAGCTTGTGTTTCAGTCCCGTTCTGAAAGTCAGAAGAGACTAATGTTCCAGCTCAAGGCAGTCAGGTGAAAGCAGTTCCCTCCCACTCCAGGGAGGGTCAGCCTTTTTGTTCTAGTTAGGCCTTCAACTGACTAAATGAGGCCCACCCACATCAGGGAGGGCAATCTGATTCCCTCAATCAGATCAAATGGTAATCTCACCCCAAACACTCACAGACACATCCAGAATAATGTTTGGCCAGATATCTGGGAAACCCATGCCCCATTTAAGGTAATGCAGAAAATTAATCATCACACTCACATAGTGCAACAGTGAATCAGTTAAATCACTTTTCCTGAAGTCATGCATACCCATCAAGTTCTCATACTGCAAGATGCATTTACGTTTATATCTCTCTCTAAAAAGTCTATGAATGCCTTGAAGGTGGGAATCATGTCTTATTCATTTTTAGATCCTAAATACATAGAAGTTCAATAACTTATATTTACTGAGTTCCTACTATGTGCCATGCACAAGGTGCTAGGGATATAGCAATAAATGAAACAGGCTAGGTCCTTGTCCTCAGAGACCTTACATTTAGGTAACAGAGATAAACAAAAATAAAACAATCGGACATACAATATAATGGACTGGTGATAAGGGTGACAAGAGGAGAATAAAGCCTCACAAGGGGATAGAGAAGAATAGAGAAGTATCATTTAACATAGGTGTTCAGAGAAGGCTTGAATGAATAACTGAATAGATGACAGAAATTATGAATGAAGGTATCAGCAAAGTTGTTCAAGTGTGTTGGGGTAAGCAGAATTCGGAGGCACACAGAACAGAAGAAAGGCCTCCTCCCCACACCAGAGAATCAGCTCAACTAAATTGTTACTTCTCCCAGCTGTGGCTTTACAGTGTTCTTTTTTTGCCTTCCTTACTTCTATTTTCACAATTTTTTTTTTCTTTTTAACAGAGTGGGCAGAGTGCCTTTTTAAAGGGACTTCCTTACTGAAGTAAGTTTTAAGTCAATGTTATTGCTACACTGACCTTCTTCAACATGAGGGCTTAGGGCCGGTTTCCACTTCTGAAGAAATTCCTCTAAAAGTAGTACTCTGGAGACACTTCAGTAAATGAAGATAGACTTGGCAAAGAAATTCCAAGCCTACAGGCAGAAAATTAAGAGAGATTTTCAAAGCCGAGGGGGAAATCAAAGACCATTATGTATGTATGGTTTGCACTAAACCACTTTTATTACAAATTGAGCTCCATACAGCTCTGCAGCAATTGAAGAGGAGACTATATAGCCAGTGAAGGAATGACAGCCATGTGGATGCTGACTTTCTAGTAGCCTACAGAAGCCACACATAAGTTAGGTTTCATGGCTTGTCATGAGTAATTTGAAAAACCAAAGTAGGTGATGTTATTACAGGTCTAAGAAGAAAATGATGATGTAGCAAATGAGGGGGGAAAAAATCAAAATGTCCCATTCCCTTTTAGACTTCCCTACCCAATTCCTTACTCTCAACAGGGATGTGGTAAAACGAATAAGATTTTGTGTAGAGCCATCTGAAGTGTTTGAGAGGTTTAGCGGAAGAGTCTGGGCTTTGGAACCAGGCAATAGAAATACAATTTATTTCATCCACTTATGAGCTGTGTAGTCCCAGGCCAGTTATTGCATCTCTCAAGCTCCACTTCTCTTGTCTGTAAACTACCTGCTGGAGTTGTTGTGATGATCACGTGAGACAGGGCCAGAAAAGTGCCTGGCACATGATAGGTGCTCAATGAACAATTTGTTTCCTTGGGAAGCAAGTTACTTAAGAAATTCAAATGAGCATTTGTCACAGTTTCTCATCAAGAACAGGGGTTACAAAATCAACTATCTCTGGTAAGTCTACAGTAGAATTTGGGGTTTGCATTGGGAGGAAACAACTGTGGCAAACTGGAGGGCCCATATCTCTCCAAAGAGGGCAGCTAAGGATTTATGCCTGATAAAAGGGGGTCCCATCTCTCCTTTGAAAGGTGGCTACTAGAAGTCTTGCCTCATATAGAGGGGACAGTTGCTGCTAGCTTCTCTCTGGGGATAGTACAGACCCCATACTGGGAGACTTTTTTAAAAAAGAATCTCCAAAGCCATATTTCTATGTGAAATTTCCAGGTCACATACAATGGTTCCTAATTCAATTAATAAAAAACATGTAACCGGGTATGGTGGCTCTCTCCTGTAATCCCAGTGCTTTGGGAGGCTGAGGTGGAATAATCAATTGAGTCCAGGAGTTCAAGACCACCCTGGGCAACATAGCAAGACCCTATCTGTAAAAAGAAAAAAAAAAAAAAATAGCTGGGTGTGGTTGTGCATGCCCGTAGTCCCAGCCACTGACAAGGCTGAGATAGGAGGATCACTTGTGCCCAGGAAGTTGAGCTGTGATCACACCACTGTACTCCAGCCCGGTTGACAGAATGAAACCCTGTCTCAAAAAAAAAAAAAAAAAAAAAAAAGAAAAAAAAGAAAAAAGAAAAAAACCAAAAACAGGTAGACCATGAAAAATATCCCTGCAGGCATGATGTGGCCTGTGGGCTGCCAGTTTGCAACTTCTGGAAAAGGAACATTTCATGATTACATTTCCATTCCTTGTATAATAAAATATTTTAGTTTAAAAGTAATTCTTCAAATAATTCCACCAAGTGCAAAGAAGCCAACATATGAATAAATTTCTTCTTGTATATTTCTATTTCTAGGACATCAAGGACCCAAAATAAACTTTAAAACCTTCGAAGGAGTTTGTTGGTATTTATTCCTCAGGGGTCAGCTGATTGCTGATGGGCAGACAGTTCAATAGTAACGCATAGGAAAAGACAAATTGATCCGTGCTGATAAAACTGTTTTCTAGGTATGTGCTCATAAAGCGTGACATTTCCCCCGCTATCCCCGTATTCTATTGGTAGCACAGAGGGGTCAAAGCATTAACGAATAGTCCACGAGATTGTTTCCTTCAGATTTTAAGAGAGAGGGCAGAAAGACCTTAGAAGAAATTATTTCATGTTTAGAAAAATCTTCCTATTGGCTCCAGATTAGCTTCACAATGACAAAGAGTGCTCCAGAGAAGAGCTGACTGGAAACTATCAGTGGCTGAAAAGTATTAAGCCACCAGTATTTTAATTAACTTGTTCCACTCCATTTCTGAGCTCACCACAGAGGAAGAAAAGAAATTGTATTTCAATACAAAAAGTCACAGTAAATGTTAAGCTCCATGTCTGATTGACAGTCACCCACATACCCACATACACTAAAACTAGCAGCTATAAATTTGGAGCATTTGTAAGACCCAGGGGATTTCTAGAGTGTGTGACAATCCAGATATATGTGCCTCGTTTACCCACAGAAGCGGTCTCCTGCGGGGAAATGTACTGTGACATCCATTTTGATAGGTAACAGGCACATTAAGATGGAATTACCTCAGCTGGAATATGACTGTGATAGCAGGAACAGAGAAACACTGGACCAGAAAAACTACGGGGCATCCTTAGAGAACATGCTCAGTTCCCTTAACAACATGTACAGTCATTTGTTCAGAATTGACTGGGGGGAGTTGAAATGATCAATACTTCTTCCCAAGGTATCCGTGTATGCTGCAGACATATCTTCAGCAAATAATTGCTCAAAATATAACTGTGCAAACAGTATTGGGCAAGTATTGGATCTGAAGTCTGATTCACTTTATAAATTTGGAAACTTAGTGACATGCAACACAAGCTAATTCAGTATTCTTCTGCTTATTTTTCCATATATCCAATACTGAGTAGTAAAGTCTGTAAAGAGGGGCCTGAAGATGATGTTTATACCAATTCTAGGCATGATAGGATTTCTTCCCCTCTTAAAATATTAGGCTAGGAACCAACAATAAGGATATATGGAAAAGAACACAAAATTATTCTACCCAAATGATGTTTCAGGAATATGCTGGAATTTTTCAAATTCTCACTTATTACTGGCAAAAGGCATAGTTTGGAAGTTACAAAAGTCAGAACCTGAGACACATAAATGATAAAAAGGTGTTATTGGTAAAGTATATTGAGACCACTGAGAGGCAGGCACTGAAATAAAATAGCACTCCTGTGAAGCGGTGTACAAATAGAATTTCTATTTAAAAAACAAATCCTCAGTTACTTCCCTTGTTTGCCAGACTTTTTCTTTCTCATGACTCCCTGTCTCTCATGTTATAATGTCCTCAATAATTAAAGCATTTGACCTCAGGAATCTACCCATTTGGAGGGTGAGTATATTTCCATTATTGTATTGAATAAACTTTAGTTTGAGAAAGGCTTTCTGGGAAAGATGAGTCAAATTTAAGTAAGTATAAACTGGCCACCATGTTTCTTGGTATTAGAATGTTCCTAAGATATTGAATAATCTCAGTTGGGTCAACACTACAATTGACTTGAATGGCAGAACTCCAGGGGAAGTTGCTATGCTGGATTTGGCACTTAATGATGCTGCAGTTGTGTTTACCCTTGAGAGAGTGCCCCATTATGAAAATGGAATCTCCAGAGTGGGATTTAAGTAGGGGTAGTCAAGACATCACTTTGCAATGTCAGTGAAGATCTGATTGGCCATTTGGGTGGAAGACAGGACACAAACTCTAGCTGGGATAGTGGTAACATTGATTTCAGTGTAGATTACTGCATTCTGCTCAAATTCCTGCTGTCATTCCAATTAAAATCAATAGTCTTCTTTCTTACCAATTCTCTCAAATGTGTAGGTTGCTGCAACCTGCCAAGAATGTATTAGATTTCCTTAATAAAGATAGATACATCACAGCAGTGGGTTAAGTGATACGGCTAACAGTTAATCCTTGCTTCATTAAGCCAAACCAAATAATTCTCATTTAAATAAAGAAACCCATCCTGCTTCCCAGTAACTATTTGGTATTGAAGCAGCAATGAGAGCTCAGGCCATGTAAACTTCACTTCTCTTTAGGGACTCCTAGGGCATTTCCACTAGTACCCCATGGAGAATGATAAACATTCAAAACAAAATGATATTTGTCCAAGGAAATACATAAAATAGGCTTTGTGAAACCTCTTCCTAGAGTTTGTGTTTTTTAAAAAAATGTATGTGTTCACTCTCTTGTTCAGTCATGAAAATATGAGAATCCTCCATGGGCCTCTCAGACATCAGTATGAATTAGAAAATCCTACCAAATAATCTCCACAAATCATCTCATGCAAAGTGCCCGGGCTTTACAGACTAAGTGCACATTATACATATAAATCATGATCACTTTGGGGTTGATTAGAAAAGGGCAGGTATTTTGCAATCCTGGCAGTGCGTGTATGCCTGTAGCAGCTGATTAGCTATTTCAAATTAATAGCTTGAAATTAAAACAAGCCTGGGGTTAGAATAAAGGGAAATGGTTTTTCTATGTAAGGAAAGCTTCAGTCTCTTCAGAAAGCCCCCCCTTCCCCCTCCCCCTTTCCCTTCCGCTTATTATGCAGCCTCCGAATGATGTCTGTCAGCTAGAGGAATTATATGTGTATGACTTAGCATGTGAGTTTCCAGATCTCACAGGCAGGAGAAATGATGGGAATAACTGGAAACGACCAAGATGTCAATAAAATGTATTTTTCTGTAGTCATCTCACAACAAGGCCTTGAAAGTTTCTCGGGGGGAGTTTTCCTGCTGTGAGACAGGCTGAACCCTCCCTCTGTCTGCCATAGCTCAGGAGATGCAGTTGGCCTCCCCCCCAGCATGTCCGCTACACAACACAGGTGTCCCCCATTCAGTGAGAAACCAAAGAGAAAGAAAAAGCTTAACAGAGAAAAAGAGATAAAACAAATACTCTGTTTCCAGGGCAGCTGGGGGCACAGGAACAGGGAGATTGGGTAATGTGGTTGAGGTTTATAGGTAGAAAAAGGAACTGGGTTTTAATGAAAAAAATTTTTTAAATTTGCTTTTTTGCCATTTTGCCTTCTTAGTATACTTGGCCTAGATTTTGTTTTGGAAAGTATTAGAAATCAAACTTGCACTATCTTACTTGGTCTTCTAAAGTCAAGCAAGAGAGAAATGAAGAAAAACAATGTGGATCTTTGAAAGACCTTTTTCCAGGCAATAGAAAATATACTTTGATATTCTTGCTGCCTCTCCAAAAAGTCTGGGAGCCTGAAGTTTGTCTAAACTTGGGATTTCTTAACTAAGCTGGGCAAGGTTTTTATTTCCCCAACTATTGACTTCATTTCCCTGATGATTCCCCTTATGTTTCCATATTTTATTTGATAATGATAAGCTGTCTTCTACGCAATTTTAATTTTATTTTAAAAGAAAGATGATAATGCCATTTTGTAGGCAAAACTAATTTTTTTCATGAAATTACCCACTAAGAATGCATAGTAACATACTCCTCAGTCTTAAAGATTGCTACCATTGCAACATATTGAGTAAAAAGAGGGAAAAAAGGAAATGTTTTGACATCAAACATCTGTTTTCCAACTCCGGCTCTGCCACACACTAGCCATGTGGCATTGGGCAAGTAACTTAGCTTTTGTGAACATCTTCTTGTTCGTCTCTAAAAGGTAAGGTTAATAAAAAAAATACTTGGCAGCATTTTGTGAGGATTACTTTAGATAACAAACACCCATCATGGCAGATATTATGTATCCAATTCCTCCATTCTCTGCCTCCCAATTTGCAAATGCTTTCTGGAGATTCAGTTTAATTGGTATCCTTAGAACACCTCCTCAGTCCAGTCAGCTCTGCGGTAGGCATTAGGAGAAATGACAAGAAAGCAAAAAAACCAAACCTAGGTCTCAAAAGAACAGTCCTTTGTTTGAGCAGACAAGATGTATGAATAAAATGCAACTGGGAAGCAAGTAGAGCACATATAGACAAGTTATTAGATGTTATGGTATAAACAGCAGATGCCAAGAAAGATTATGGGAATGAGATGTTTTATTGAGGCTTTTTTGATACACAGAATTTTAATTGGCATAAGCAAAACGGACCACTTTAAAAACAAACAAACTCAGGAGACTGCTTTAATGGAAAGAATATAGGTTAAGATTTGAAGGTAGAATTGAACAGAGCATATGCCTTCAAGAAACTGATCTACTTGGAACAGAGAGCTTCACTGGGAGAAATGGCTCAAAAAGAGTATATTGGGACCAGTCAACAGGGAGCCTTGAATATTATCCTAATAACACCTGATCTATGAGCCCTCCAGAGAAAGAATGAAAGCAGAATTTTGGAAAGGTTGTTGCTATCTAGGATGGACTGGAGACAAAGTTTGGGGCCAGAAACTGCTAGGGTCATGTGCGTGGAGGTGAGTTAAGCTGTTTTGTGCTACTTGGATGCTTCCTTCTAGAGTGTGTGTTCCAAGTCCTAGGCTCATTGTTTCACCAACTTTTCTATATAGATGGTTTGATCCATGTCCACTCAACTCAGGAGAGACTGGCTTATAAAAGCTAATTTAATAATATAGAAAATTATACATAGTTATTAAGGGGAACGGGGTGTATATATGTTAGGGAATTTAGCCTATCTAGTTTCTGTAACAAGAACCCCTTCTGGAAAATTAAACCAGTATCAGAAAGTTCATTAGTCAATCAAGTTTATTGGCCATTCATCAATTTATCAAATATTAACTAAGCATCTACTAAGCGACAAACAGCATGGGGGCACTGAGACCTGCAAGTGGTTTAGTGAGGCTGAAGGGGGAAGGAGTGGCATTAGGGAGTGAGCAGAGGGAAGCGCAGGAGCCAGGACACAGAGGGCCATGTATTTCCTGGTGAGGGAACTTGAACATGTTTCTCTTACTGGCAAACCAGTGAAATGTCTTGATACATTTAGAAAAATAAAAATTGGCCGGGCGCGGTGGCTCAAGCCTGTAATCCCAGCACTTTGGGAGGCCGAGACGGGTGGATCACAAGGTCAGGAAATCGAGACCATCCTGGCTAACACGGTGAAACTCCGTCTCTACTAAAAAAAATACAAAAAACTAGCCGGGCGAGGTGGCGGGCGCCTGTAGTCCCACTTACTCGGGAGGCTGAGGCAGGAGAATGGCATAAACCCGGGAGGCAGAGCTCGCAGCGAGCTGAGATCCGGCCACTGCACTCCAGCCTGGGCCACAGAGCGAGACTCCGTCTCAAAAAAAAAAAAAAAAAAAAAAAAGAAAAAGAAAAATTATTTTAACTTTTTTTTTTTTTTGAGACAAGGTCTCACTCTGTCATTCAGTCTCCTGAGTAGCTGAAACTACAGGCGTGCACCACCACACATGGCTAATTTTTGTATTTTTTGGTAGAGACGGGGTTTCACCATGTTGGCCAGGCTGGTCTTGAATTCCTGACCTCCAGTGATCCGCCCATCTTGGCCTCCCAAAATGCTGGGATTACAGGTTTGAGCCACCGTGCCTGGCCTATTTTAACTTCTAAATGCATTACTATTTAACTTGATATAGCATTGACTAACACAGAATACATGTGTTTGCCCCAATAATGCTACCAGTTTGAAATAAAAATACATAGAAAACACATGAAAGTCAGATGTAACAACCTCTAGGAAGCTAAGTTTTGGTTACAAAAAATGAACTAAAGGCTGATATCACTAATATCCATAAGAGTCATCTATATACATTTAAAAAATTGGATGTTATGTTTTCAAGTTAGGGAATAAATTAATTTCAAAATAGTGGGGAAAAAAGAATGAAATCAAATAAAATCAATATTGGGGAAACCATCATAAAATTGAGCAAGCATATCTACTAGAGAGGCTCTAAAATTTATACATTCCAAATTAAGCCTCATTACAAATTTGCAATTTAATTTTTTGATAGCTAATGCATTTACATGGCTCAAAATCAAAACAACATGAAAAGTACAAACAGTGAAGCAAAGCTCCTACTCCTGTCCCCAGCCCTTTTGATACCATTTTGTTAATTATTGCTGTACTATTCTGATCTTTGTGTATACCCCAAATATGTCTTTGGTAAATATGAAATTTAATTTGGAATTTAAAAAAGAGAAGGAAGCAAATCAACATTCACTGGGCAACCACTACTTGCCAGCCACTGTAGGTGTTTTCCCTTAAGTTAGGTTACTGATTCCTCACAGCAACTCTGTAAAGTTGGTCTACCACAAGATGAAATGTCATGGCAGGTGGGCGAAAAACCCACCTCTTTGCATCGTGTGTTAGAAGTAGTACTTTCTCTATCTTTTCCTGCCTCTACAGCCACATTGGACATACCTTTTGATTTCTGTATTTTAACTAATTGCACCACTTTCACAAGAGCTTTAAAATACCCACCTTTCAGGGCTGTTTTGAGGATTGAGTTGCTAAGTACACGGCATATAGTAAGAGTTCTATAAATGGAAGCTGTCATTATTATAATGCCTCTGGGAGAACCTTGTATGTCAGGCTAAGCTCATTCGATATGTACTGATTTCTGTTTAACTCATGGGGATGGCCCCCTTTTTTGATTTAGTCTATACTGATGCCAACTTTATTCTTGGGTGGGTAACAACCATGTAGATATAAATAAATCCAGGTATTAGGTGACTAGATCCTCTCTTAGACAGCCAAGTTCAAGGCCTAGGAATAAAAATGACCACATTCACCCTATCTCAAAGGTCAGCAAGCTTCTATAAAGGGCCATATAGGAATATTTGAGGCTTCGTCAGTCTTTGTCAAAACTACTGAACCCTGCATTGTAGTGCCAAGCAGCCATATAAATGAATGAGTGTGGCTGTGTTTCAACATAATTTTATTATGGACACTGACATTTGAATTTCATATAACTTACATGTGTCCGATATGGTTTGGATGTCTGTCCCTTCCAAATCTCATGCTAACATGTGATCCTTAGTGTTGAAGGTGGGGCGCAATAGGAGGTGTTTGGGTCATGGGGTGGATCCCTCATGAATGGCTTGCTGCTGACCTCATGATAGCGAGTTCTTGTGAGATCTGACTGTTTAAAAATGTGTGGCACCTCCCTCCGTTCTCTCTTGCTCCCATCCTCACCATGTGACATGTTGGCTCCCCTTCACCTTCTGCACTGATTGGAAGCCTCCTGAGGCCTCACCAGAAGCATATGCCAGCACTATGCTTCATGTACATACAGCCTGTAGAACTGTGAGTGAATGAAACCTCTTTTCTTTATAATTACTTAGTCTCAGGTATTATTTTACAGCAAATACAAAATGAATTAATACAGTGCCACAAAATATTATTATTCTTTTGATTTTTTCCCCAATCATATATAAATATAAAAATCATTCTTAGCTCATGGGCCATGCAAAAGAAGGTGGTGGGCTGGATTTGACCTCTGGAGCATAGTTTGCCAATTCCTACTCTAAATGATAATTTGATAATCTGGTAAATCAACTCACTCCTTCCCCCAGCACCCCAACCCCCCAACTATCATGAGCAAGCAGAGAGGGAAAACTAAAGGTCCATTTGGAAGGAATATTCCTACTTAACCAGGGAGCTACAATGTTCTTTCTCTTAAATGCAGCTTAGAGTTTTGTAAATATGAGTTAATGATTCATATACAAATTTGAATTGCATTGATATCAACTAAATGATCTTGGTGCTGAAAAAAATAGTGAAAATATTTCTAGCTGCTAAGAAATCAAGCAACGTTGGAATCTGAAAGCATGTAATAATTTCATTTGAAAACCAAACTTCAGAATAAGTTAAAGTATTCTTGCTATTGGTGTCCCTTACAGGCAGGGAGTTTCGTGCCGTTGAACACACAGAGGAATCCTTGATGCTGCAGGGAGCTCAGGAACACCTTGGTTTGGCCTCCTTGGGGGCTCTGCATTGGCTGACAGCCTAGAGGTCAGACTTGTTGGAGACACAGACAGCCACTGCCACCTAGATGGAATGCTAGGCTGCATGCAGCCCCTGTCTGCTCCTAAATCTTCAGCAGTGTTATCTTCATGCCCTGCCTCCAACCTTCATCTCTCCTGTCCCCACGACCAGGATTTCCTTAAAAGCACAGGCCTCAAGAAACAAAGGTCAGGAAGGCAAATTGCCTGTGGAAAACTTTTGCTTTCTTTAAACATCCCTCTCCTGAGACAAAGGATCCCCCAAACCTTGCTAATTGTTTGGAAATGGTTAGGGAAAAATACTTAATAATTCCATAAATTATCCTACAACACAAGCGTCTCGTTATCATCTGGGAAGCCGGCCATTCTAAAGGGGCAAATGGCTCCAGTTCACTCAGGAAAATTCCATCTGCTTCTGTGGGGTTTTCAGAGTTATGGAGTCTTTGACACAAGACCTGGAATGCTAGATTGATAAGGGAATACTTTTAGAATTTATTTTAGAATCTTTAATGTTAGTACAGAAACTAGCCTTTTACAATGCTCAAAAAATGTCTAAATGTTGGAATTTTGCTGAATAAGTATTTGGGGTTAAAGAATTACAATTGGCAAGCCATGAGTGGGAAGTAGGGAATGAACAAAGGCCCAAAGAAGTGAAGGCATGAGATATTTTAAGCTCCAGAAAAGCAAAAACCCGTGTATCTTATTCCCCATGATGTTCTTCACCACCAGCCCTTGGAAGAGTACCTGGCTCAGAGAATGTTTTTTTGTTTTTGGTTTTTTTTTTTTTGAGGTGGAGTCTCGCTCTGTCGCCCAGGCTGGATTGCAGTGGCCAGATCTCAGCTCACTGCAAACTCTGCCTCCCAGGTTCACACCATTCTCCTGCCTCAGCCTCCCGAGTAGCTGGGACTACAGGTGCCCGCCACCTCATCGGGCTAGTTTTCTGTATTTTTTAGTAGAGACGGGGTTTCACTGTGTTGGCCAGGATGGTCTCGATCTCCTGACCTCATGACCCGCCCGTCTCAGCCTCCCAAAGTGCTGGGGAGAATGTTTGTTTAGCGAATGCATGTAGAGAGGAATAAGAATAGAAAACAAGGCCTCCCAGTCAGGTCTCAGCAGAAAACAGAACTTCCCCCCAGATAATTCAAAAGAAGGGACTTTAATGAAAGGATGACTTAAAGAGGTAGGATAGGGTTAAGGGAAGAAATAAGACATGTTGAAGCACCCAGACATCAGCGACAGGCGGCTAATATCACCGCTAAGGCTGAAAGGGCAGGAGCAGCTCCTTGGCAAAAAAAGACGCAGCTAGTGCTAGAGAAGTGCTCTGAAATACAGCATGAGGAAGCGAGACCCTGGCCTCTCTTCTCTTGCACTTCACTCTCCTGCCAGTGCCTCCCAGTGACCAAATCCACCTAGAACCCAGAGAGCCCGGGAGCAGGGCAGAGAAGATTGGAGGATGGATCTGAGAATGGGAGCAAAGAAAATCACTAGCACATGGGGTGAACTGGAATAGAAAGCTGGTTTTAAAAATCCCTATGCCAACACGAGGTTGAATAGGAGTGGTGAGAGAGGGCAACCCTATCTTGTGCCAGTTTTCAAAGGGAATGCTTCCAGTTTTTGCCCATTCAGTATGATATTGGCTGTGAGTTTGTCATAAATAGCTCTTATTTTGAGATACATCCCACCAATACCTAATTTATTGAGTTTTTAGCACGAAGGGTCGTTGAATTTTGTCAAAGACCTTTTCTGCAGCTATTGAGATAATCATGTGGTTTTTGTCTTTGGTTCTGTTTATATGCTGGATTACATTTATTGATTTGCATATGTTGAACCAGCCTTGCATCTCAGGGATGAAGCCCACTTGATCATGGTGGATAAGCTTTTCGACATGCTGCTGGATTTGGTTTGCCAGTATTTTATTGAGGATTTTTGCATTGATGTTCATCAGGGATATTGGTCTAAAATTCTCTTTTTGTGTTGTATCTCTGCCAGGCTTTGGTATCAGGAGGATACTGGCCTCATAAAATGAGGATTCTCTCTTTTTCTATTGATTGGGATAGTTTCAGAAGGAATGATGCCAGCTCCTCCTTGTACCTCTGGTAGAATTTGGCTGTGAATCCATCTGGTCCTGGACTTTTTTTGGTTGGTAGGTTATTAATTATTGCCTCAATTTCAGAGCCTGTTATTGGTCTATTCAGGGATTCAACTTCTTCCAGGAGGGTGTATGTGTCCAGGAATTTATCCATTTCTTCTAGATTTTTTAGTTTATTTGCATAGAGGTGTTTATAGGAAGTTCTTGCCAGAGCAATCAGGCAGGAGAAAGAAATAAAGGGTATTCAATTAGGAAAAGAGGAAGTCAAATTGTCCATGTTTGCAGATGACATGATTGTACATTTAGAAAATCCCATTGTCTCAGCCCTAAATCTCCTTAAGCTGATAAGCAACTTCAGCAAAGTCTCAGGATACAAAATCAATGTGCAAAATTCACAAGCATTCTTATACACCAATAACAGACAAACAGAGAGCCAAATCATGAGTGAACTCCCATTCATAATTGCTTCAAAGAAAATAAAATACCTAGGAATCCAACTTACAAGGGATATGAAGGATCTTTTCAAGGAGAACTACAAACCACTGCTCAACGAAATAAAAGAGGACACAAACAAATGGAAGAACATACCATGCTCATGGATAGGAAGAATCAATATTGTGAAAATGGCCATACTTCCTAAGGTAATTTATAGATTCAACGCGATCCCCATTAAGCTACCAATGACTTTCTTCACAGAATTGGAAAAAACTACTTTAAAGTTCATATGGAACCAAAAAGGAGCCCGCATTGTCAAGACAATCCTAAGCCAAAAAGAACAAAGCTAGAGGCATCATGCTACCGGGCTTCAAACTATACTACAAGGCTACAGTAACCAAAACAGCATGGTACTGGTACCAAAACAGAGATATAGACCAATGGAACAGAATAGAACCCTCAGAAATAATACCACACATCTACATCCATCTAGTCTTTGACAAACCTGACAAAAATAAGAAATGAGGAAAGGATTTCCTATTTAACAAATGGTGCTGGGAAAACTGACTAGCCATATGTAGAAAGCTGAAACTGGATCCCTTCCTTATACCTTACATAAAAATTAATTCAAGATGGATTAGAGACTTAAATGTTAGACCTAAAACCATAAAAACCCTAGAAGAAAATCTAGGCAATATCATTCAGGACATAGGCATGGGCAAGGACTTCATGTCTAAAACACCAAAAGCAACGGCAACAAAAGCCAAAATTGACAAATGGGATCTAATTAAACTAAAGACTTCTGCACAGCAAAGGAAACTACCATCAGAGTAAACAGGCAACCTACAGAATGGGAGAAAATTTTTGCAATCTATCCACCTGACAAAGGGCTAATATCTGGAATCTACAAAGAACTCAATCAAATTTACAAGAAGAAAACAAACCACCCCATCAAAAAGTGGGCAAGGAATATGAACAGACACTTCTCAAAAGAAGACATTTATGCAGCCAACAGACACATGAAAAACTGCTCATCATTACTGGCCATCAGAGAAATGCAAATCAAAACCACAATGAGATACCACCTCACACTAGTTAGAATGGTGATCATTAAAAAGTAAGGAAACAACAGGTGCTGGAGAGGATGTGGAGAAATAGGAACACTTTTACACTGTTGGTGGGGCTGTAAATTAGTTCAACCAATGTGGAAGACAGTGTGACGATTCCTCAAGGATCTAGAACTAGAAATACCATTTGACCCAGCCATCCCATTACTGGGGATATACCCAAAGGATTATAAATCATGCTGCTATAAAGACACATGCACACACATGTTTATTGCAGCACTATTCACAATAGCAAAGACTTGGAACCAAACCAAATGTCCATCAAAGATAGACTGGATTAAGAAAATATGGCACATATATACCATGGAATACTATGCAGCCATAAAAAATGATGAGTTCATGTCCTTCGTAGGGACATGGATGAAGCTGGAAACCATCATTCTCAGTAAACTATCACAAGGACAAAAAAAAAAAACAACACTGCATGTTCTCATTCACAGGTGGGAATTTGAACAATGAGAACACTCAGACACAGGAAGAGGAACATCACACTGGGGTGGAGGGATAGCATTAGGAGATATACCTAATATAAATGATGAGTAAATGGGTGCAGCACACCAACGTGGTACATGTATACATATGTAACAAACCTGCACGTTGTGCACATGTACCCTAGAACTTAATGTATAATAATAAAAATAAAATAAAATAAAATTTATCATATAAAAAAATCCCTATGCCTTCGTTCCTTGCCTACTCCCCAAAGATATGCTCTGGCCCACTCATCTCTTTTTAATTGCATTGATAAGCTATTAGCTATCAGTAGCTATTAGCTATTGGAAGTTTTAGATGAGGAAGTGGCAAAATATAAAGCTTTGAAAAGCTTTGCCTATGTTCACATTCCAGCTCTGCCACTCCTTAACTGTAAACAGAGGCTGGTGATAGAGAGTTTCACTGACTATTTCAGCAGTAATGATCTAATGGTGTTTGCCTGCCCCTAGTCTCAATTTTCTTTTCTGTAAAATGAGGGAAATTATGGTAGCTACCTCATAGCATTGTTATACCAATCAAATAAGATAATCTAAGTAAAGTGCTTAGGTCTGATAGTGTTTCTTTTTTTAAAGCTTGTCGTAAATAAAGATTTAAGTAGATTTGTCTTAGATTACATAATTTACTATCAAATCAATGTTACAGCAAGGTTTTAGTGAATCTGGCAATCATAAAGGCTAGAGTCTTCTCATGAGAACACGGCCATACAATTTCACTCTGTTTTGGTCTACCTAGGCTAAGTAGTTCCCTTTCTTAGGCATTGATTTCTTTCTCCTTTAAGTAATACTAGAATATCATAGAGGCTTTAGGTAACACTGGTGAAGTCCACCTACATGCGATCTCAACATACAGCTGTGATTTAGTTACCAGTGCATTTCTGAAAATTGCTTCCTTAGCATTTCAGCATGTTATTTGAAAGAACAACTGAAGTAGAAAGAAAATCAAGCAACAACAGGAGGGCCTCGTTTTTAAACTCATTACTTTGCAAGCTGAAAAATTTGCTTAGATCAGTTGGGGTTTCAAATGTAAAAATTGGCTTCTGATACAAAAGCCAGTAGCTACAGTTTGAAAGTCTGAAGCACATTTTCCCCACTCACTTCCTTATTTTTCCAACAAGAGTTTCACATGCCTTTTAAATAGGTGAGATGTGCAGCCCATGGAATGCAGAGTATTCCTGTTTACATCATTATTAAAATTTAAACAGACATACACTTTATGGAAAAACTGGCCCTAATCATGATTTTATGCCCCTCCCCCATTTCTAATTTTTAAATAAAATTGGTATATGAGAAACATTATTCTGACTGAATTCTTGTTAAGTATTTGTTGAAAATTTCTACAATTTTAAATGCATTTACAACTCTGACAAACGAATTTAACTTGAGAGGCTAAGTAACAAGAAGATATCAAAGTTTAAAATATCCTTTTGATACCTGAGCTTTGTGGCTATTTCAATATGTAAGTGAGCCTTCACGATGGTTCTTAAAGGTAAGTTATTATCATAATATATGCTTTATCTAGTAAATACTTCTCTAGCGACTTAGTTTTTTTTTAATGTACCTAAAAAATAGCATCTTTTGGGTTATGAAAGTCCTTAAACAGTGATTTTCAAGAACTTCTGTCATTGCTTAATAATAATCAAAATTTACAGACAAACTTCGGAATTACATGTTAAAAATTGTACAGGTTGAGTATCCCTTATCTGAAATGCTTCAGAAAAGAAACGTTTCAGATTTTTGAATTTTTTCAGGTTTTGGAATATTTGCATAACATAATGAGGTATCTCAAGGATGGGACCCAATTCTATAATAAACGCAAAATTTACTGATGTCTTATATATGCCTCATACACATAGTCTGAAGGTAATTTTATACAACTTTTCAAACAATTTTGTGCATGAAACAGTTTTGACGTTGTTTGCACTGGGACTCATCATATGAGATCAGGCATAGAATTTTCCACTTGTAGCATTATGTTGGCACTCAAAAAGTTCTGGATTTTGGAGCATTTTGGATTTGAATTTTCAGATTAGGATGTTCAACCTGTATATGCAACCTGTATATAATCACAACTATGCTTTTTCTAAAAAGCAGCAAAATCCATTGCAAAGAAAGATGAAAGGAAACTCACCAAACTCTTAATAATAGTTATATATGATAGGAATAAAACAAAGATTTTAAAGCAATGCTAATCTCTCTTAAGAAATTCCTGATCCATTTTTTTTATATCTCTCTTTCAGAATATGGTGTCAGAGGTTGTAAGGAAGAGCAGGTTGTAATTCTGGCTCCATCACTTACTGTGTGACCCTGAACTAGTACAAAAGTCTCCTTGTGCCCTGGTTCCATTATCTGTAGAAAAGACATAATAATAATACTTTGCAGAGTTGTTGTGAGATTAAATGAACTAATGTACGCAAATTACTTAGAACAGTGGCAGGAACTCACTTGAAATAAGTGAGAGCTATTATTTTGTTATCTGTAATGAATCTGCTTACAATTCCAACTCTACCAGTGGAATGTGACCTCTTGAGGGTAGTGATCACCTGTTTACGTATCTTCTGTAGCCCTGGACCCTAAGACCATGTCTAGCAAATAATAAATGCTCAATAAAGAGTTGTGACTACATCAATGAACGAATTCCCCATGGCAAAGTGATAGAGAGTTTCACTGACTATTTCATCAGTAAAGATCTAATGGTGGCTGCCTGCCCCTAGTCTCTGACCCTTCTTTCTCTTAGCGTTCACCATAGCTTCAGAGTACAAGCGTTCAGAGCTTCTGCTCTGAAAGTGTTCCAAGCCTATCTGCACTGCTCCAGGCCACTAGCAAATGGTTCAACTGATGAGGACACATCTATAGATGAACAAAGAGCACTTAAGAGGAAGAGTGTTATGCTAAAATATATCAACCTATAGTGTTAGAAACTTGAATCACCTTCCAGATTCTCGTATGGATAATGAACACTAAATCACATCAGTTCCATAGAGTCAAAAGGTACTTCATCCATGTGTAAAAATCAAGGTTTATAAGGCAGTCAGTTTTTTTCTTTGGTACCACTCTCCCCTTCAACAGCTGCAGCCCAAAGCTATTGGGCAAAGCTGAACTTGCCTCAAAAAATCTTCTGGGAAGCCTAGAAGTCTACATAAATGGCTGGACTATACCTTCATAGAGGATGAGTTTGCTTTTCTGAATTTCTTCAAACTTCATTTTTCCTTGCTTTTTAAAACAGATAGCATTTCGTAAAACTGTAATATGCTGAAGATCTATTCAGAATTTCTTGTGATGAAACAAAAATTGTCATATTCAATTAATGTTCAATTAATATAGGGTAATAGCTAATACTTGTCTCTCCTTACAAGGTTAGTCAATAATAGAAAACTATCTCTTCAGTTTCCTCTATGCGTGTTTCCACTCCAATTCTTCCTCTCTTGCTTATGCAGAGGCTGTCCTTAAAATATACTAAACACACACACACACACACACACACGCACAAGCCACACCTATATTTTTACCAGTTTGAGTAAAGAAAATGTGTATTATCATATCCCTTTTCTAAGATTTGGCACCCAGAGGAGTGAATAAATCATCTTGGCAAAGTACCTTACAAATCTTCAAAGGGCTGTACCCTAGCATCCCTAACTGCCCTTTATTAACCCATTATGGGTTATTACTTCATTAAATGAAACTATTAAAATACCCAGGGGATGAGGTGGAAGAAATGGGTTGGATGGAATTAGTAAGTACCAAGTAAATATGGTGTAATGGAGGGAATTCAGTACAGGAGAAAAGGGTGAGTGACTAGCTCGCACTGACTAGTATTTACATAATGTCCAATAATTTACAAAGTGCTCTTACATAAAGGAGGAGAACTAAAAGACACAGTGGAGGAAAGGGTAGTCAATTAGACTAGGTACGGAGGCTTCACTAACACGTATTTTCTTTAGACCTTAAAATTACCTTAGTTTAAGTTCCATGGAGATAATGGAATCCATGGGGACTACAGGGATATGTACATATGCTTTTAATTATTTTGAAATGTAAAATAGGTGGGTCAAAATCTGGCTTAAGGTTTTATAAGCTTTGACACCATAACTCCTGTTATTTGAATGGACAAAAAAGTTCATTCTGAAAATTTTACCTTTTATTTTTTTATTTTTTAAGAGATGGAGATAGGGTCTCACTCTGTCATCCAGGCTGGAGTACAGTGAAATAACCACAGCTCATTACAGCCTCAAACTCCTGGACTCAAGTGATCCTCCCACCTCAGCCTCCCAAGTAGCTGAGACTACAGGTACAAACACCATTTTCCACTCTGATAATTCTAAACCTTGATACATAAAGTAGAGTCAGGAAATGGGTTTCTAAGAGCTTTCCTTCATCTGATTTCCCAGTACCACAAACATGTCAAATTCAGATTATCACAGCAGAATTGTAGCACAACAGCAAGAATGACCAGAGGCCCTCCAAAGCCTGGGGTTGACCAAGAAGAAATTCCTATTTCTGAGCAGTTATTCTGAGGCAGTCTCTAATTCAATCAACTGGATGAAGAAGCAGAGCAGTATTTCCACCCAGAAGACCCAAGCAGTCTTTAACTTCATGACAGCTTCTCTTTCAAACCACAAACCAGAACACAGCCAAAATCCCATAAGGTGCAGTCTCCCTGCTCTGAGGTACAGCATTGTTCTGTATGAAACTTTAGAAGAAGGAAAGTGTGAAAGTCTGAGAGTCTAGCCTACCCCCATCCCAGGAGGCAATTATGGGTCATTTTACTGCAGTTTCTCTTTGCTTTGTTTTTTCCAACGATGCATTTAGCTACAGCATGTAGAGAGAACCCCTATTCAAGAGAGTGGGGTCATTATCCACACACAAAAGGCCATTTAGAGAAAGAACAGTGCAGTCAGTTCAAGCTATGGCTGCCAGAGTCCAGACCTATTGGAAAAAAAGGTTAGCTGTTTAAGTGGGAATGTGAAACAAAATGTAATAATTAGGGCTAACTAGGCACCCTCCCCTCTGCCGAGAAAGCTGCCTGGGATCATAAACTAATTCCCTGAAAGTTCTAAGCTTAGGGGAAAACAAGTCATCAACACTAAGTGACAGTTTAGTTGTTAACCTTTACCCTAAAGGCTAGGTTTTTTTTCTTTTTGGTATGTTTTTAATAGACGTCACTTTTATAAGCTTGAGCTGTTCTGTTTCTAGTTACCACTATTGACAGTTTCAGATCACTGTTGTGTGTTAAAAAAAAAACATGAAAAAATATAAATTCTAAAATTAATAGTGGTTATCTTTAGTGATGAAATATACAAAATAATTGGGAATTAATTTTTCTCCCTTCAACTTTGTACTTCCTAATTGCTGTTTAATTAACACATAATGTAAACAGGAGGAAAAAAACACATATATCTCAGGCAAAATATTCTACCATGTTTCACTTAAATGAGAAAAAAACAATTAGAGTTTCGACAAGAATAATCATGCACAGAAAGGAGGTATAAGCCTCTGAGAAGAGGCAGTGTCATGAAGGTATGAGAACTGATATGAATGTTAACCAGCCTTCGCCCTCTTTTCTTCAGCCATTTAGTGGCATCTGCATAAAAGTAATTTCAGACTAACAGATATTTCATAGTTGTCAGTAAGACAGCAAGTTCTCAGCATTTAGTATGCTCAGAAGTGCAGTGTTCTGGTTAAAAAAGCAATGCTAGGATGAGCACATGCTAGTCATTTAATAGACATTTCCTGTTGGATTGATTGGTTGGAATATTATGGTTATAAGAGAGTAACCATGTATACAGGGCATAGATAACTAATATTCAATAAATCAAATGTGAACTAAAATGCTTTTGAAAATTTAATGTGTCATGATTCAGAAGGTTCTTTCAGTTTTGCAGAGCCTTGACTAATCATGTTGAATATCAAAGTACAAATTCATAAGGAGTTCCCTTTGCTAGATTACATGACAAATCTGCTTTTTATATGATATTTCTAAAGTGACTTGCAGATAAAATGGAGATAGAAATTAATTGCTTGGGAAATAGAGATTAAGCATTTCACTTACACCTTTATGGACTTTCATTACCATTTGCCTTCATTTTATTGCTCTCAAAACAAAGTATTTACTGAGTGCAGGACATTTAATCCAAAAAGCATGATGACTGTGTTCATATGGCTTCATTACAAATGTAAGAATTATGTGTGGTAGGGGTATTTCCTTTAAATCTCATGAGACTTCTTTTAAAATTTTTGTGTCATAAAGTTTTGCCTAGGTGGGAGAAGGAACAAGGGAGACTCTTTACAGATATAATTGCCTTTTGCCTTGTGGGAGAAGAGTAAATGTGAATGAACAGGCATGGGCAGATCGAGAGTTGAGAAAAGGATAACTATATAATTCATTCAACAAATATGTCTGAATGCCCACTATGTGCCAGGCATTCCTGTAGGTGTTTGCAATACACAGATTTTACTAGGGGAGAAAGACAATAAACAATAAGCATTGTCAATATACAAATAATTTTACAGGATGATAACAGTTACCAAAAAACACAGCAAGGTCCAGGGGATTAGGAGAGAGGGTTGCTTCTAAAATTTAAAGTAGCATGATTAGTAGACTTCATTGAGGAAAGTACTGAGCAAAACCTTGAAGGAGATGAAAAGTTCAGCCTAATGGACAGGGGAAGGGAGGGAGTTATTCCAGGCTACAAATGAGAGATAATGGAAAGGGGGAAACTATTGGTTGAGGTAAATAAAAACAGCAGAGTATGGGAAGAAGACAGGGAGAGTCATTTACAGCAAGGAGGTAGCCGGGAAATTCTTAATATAATGGAACTTTAAAATGCTTGGCTTTAGAAATTGTGATTGGCTAGAATAGTAAAAAATAATCTCTTTGCCCAAAATGTGATTAGCATATGGGACGTGGGCCCTACAAAATAAAGAGATAACTGTGGTCAACTTGTATACACCTGTACCTCTAGTTAGGGACTAACAAATTGAATGTATTCATTCTTTTATCATGTATGTTCTGAGTACCACATATACCAGACACTGTGTTAAGGACTGTGATGTGGTGCTGAGCAAAAGGGACACGATTCTCTCATTCATAGCAGAGACCTACTTCAATTAAGTGATGTATTTATCTTTTTACAAGGGCTATGGAAAATTACGTAGAAGTAGGAAAGCATATTACTAAGTTACCTGACCTACTTTGGGAGTCAGGAAAAGCTTCCATTAGAAAGTGATATTTGAGCTGAGATTTGTGGGATGAGTTAGCATTAACTAGGAAAAGAGAAAGATACATCTAGATCGAGATGGAAGGAAGCATGGAATATTTGAAGAATTGAAAGGTCAGTGGCTGTGGGAGAGAAGAATGGCTCAATCCATCAGGAGCTAGTAGAAAACAGAGGGCACACTCAAATGGGGCAACTGAGGACAGTTTAATAAAGGGGCTCTGTATAATGATGTCTGAATGGTTAAGGGAAAGGAACAAGGACTGAACAGTACTCCAGGATGAGCAAGAATGGAAAGCTACTTCTATGCCTAGGCATCAAAATGGAAGGCGGGAGCATTTATCAGAGAAAATGGTAACAGGAAAGAGACATCACATGGTAGCTGTGACCTTCCATAAACAGGTGCAGCCAAAATGTAAGGAGGCTTTTTCCAAAATGTAAATTGTCTCTTACATAAACATTATTTCTTAAGTAAATATTGTCAAGCTGCCAGTCATTTACAAACAAAAATAAAGGGAAATGTGAATACTAATCAAAAGTACTTAATGAAATTACATAAAAAGGAAGAAAGATAATGAAAAATTAAAAATCTATTTAAAGAATTAGAAATTTGAATATTTCCAGCTTTTTGACTAGAAACAAACTTGGTTTTGGGCATAGTGAGTATTTGAGAAAATCAGCTATAACACTGTCACAGGATCTTTGGGGTGTCACTTTTCTGGCTGGAAACCTCTGTGGCCCAGGGTGCCTTTTGGGCCTGCTGAGCTCATTCTGCCCACTCAGCCTACAGGAACTGTGCTCAGCTAGCACTACTGGCCTGGATCCCATGCCTGTCAAGGGCGAGCCAGGCACAGGGCAGCAAGGGTTGTGTGAGTGAGTGAGCATGTGGTCCAGCTACTGCACACATTCAGGGTTGCTGACTGTGGTGAGGTGGGCAGCTCCAGATACTGGCAGGGGTGCTGGCTCCCTGTGAGGGTGTGGCTGGACCAGGCATATGGCAAGCATCTTCCATGGCTGGCACTGGAGAATGCAGTGTCCTCCAGAAGCTTGGAGATGCCAGGAACCACAGAGCCCCAAAGAAGGTGCCACAGCTCTGGCTCAGGGAGCTTTTAGATCTGGGCTCTCTGAAGGGCCACAGCAATTCTCTCCTTCTCTCGTCTCTCCTCTAATCACCTGCAACATGGTGAGCAAGGGGACTGTTTCAGCCTTGTTTGTGTTACAGCTCTTTCAGCCCCACCATTCTGTAGTTCCTGAGTTCCTGTTCTGTGTCCAGGAAGAATGAGGAACACAGACAACTGGAGGGTGGGCAAGGTACAGAGGTGTTTTCTTGAGAGACAGAACAGCTCGGAGGAGACCCGCAGTGGGTAGCTCCTCTCCGCAGGCAGGTTGTCCCATCATCTGCCTAAGTCTGGCTGAGTCCGGGGTTTTTATGGGCTTCAGAAGGGAAAAAGTATGTGCTGATTGGGTAGCCATGAGAGGGTCAGGGAAAAAGCACTGTAATTTCTCACTCTGGTCCATGGAACTGGCAGCCTGGCCCCCAGGCCTCAAGCCGTCCCTGGCCCGAAGGTGGGGTTTCACCCGGGATCTGCCCCTTTCCACCCAAGAGCCTATCTGCCTCCTGCTGCCATTAACCTGCCATCCATAGTGCCCATAGCATCCAGGCTGTTTGTGTGCAGAGGTGCCTGCAGTTCTGTGCAAAACCGCCCCCTGAGCTTCCCTCCTGTACTCATCAGCATTCAATGTCCAGAGGGGACCAAGGCAGCAGGGGGCTGGCACGTCAGTGCTGCCCCAAGTGTGTGCACACCCAGCCAGATTGTGACAATACCTGGGTTTGGCCACAACTTTGCTCTGAAATCAGAGCTGGTGCCAGGAGCAGGCACTTCTGCGTCTATGGTGGAAGGGGGGCCTGGGCTTCTGAGAGTGCAGAGATGCCTGAGACTGAAACCTGGGTGGGTGGCTGCAGCTGTATCCAGGAGGGCAGGGCTCCCACCCCTCCAACCTGGAAGGGTTGGGGCTTCTGCCTGTTCAGGCTCCTGCTAGCTCTATGGAGCCTGCAGCCCCAGCCATGCCTCTTTTACTGCAGCTGGCATCATGGCAGTGGCTGTCCAGACAGGTCACCACTGCCATCAACACCACATAGTAGCTGTGACCTTCTGCAAAGAGATGCAGTCAAGCTGAGGCTAGACAGCATGGGGAGATGCAGGGGAATAAACACCATACTGCAATCTTCAGCCACCTTCCCGTCTCCCACTGTTCTTTAATCAAACTAGCTGGAAGTCAGAGAGTGAGGGAGCTCTTTGATGCAGCCTAGAAAGATCAGCTCCCAGGGCACAGAGCAAGGTGAAGAAGTATAGAGTGGACCTAGAGGGGTAAATGGAAAATATCCTGCAGAGTATGAAGCAGATCATACCATCTTATTGGGCAACTGAAGGATTCAGGTATTGGTTTTTCTGAAAGTGATAGGTAGTGAGGGAATAATGTGATCAGATTTGCTGTTCATAAAGGAAGGCCATTCTTGCATATGAGCAGACTGGAGCCACTCATGAAGGATACAGGAAGCTCAGATAGAAGTATAGTGATTGGACTCAGTGAGAGAAGGTGATAGAATCAACTAAAGTGGTGGTTGTGGAAGGTGAAGAGACAAAGAGTTTGCACTTGTTTGCAAATTGGAAGTGTGAAAGAGGGTATGAGAAGTGTCAGAGAATTATAGATTTGCATTTGTGTAAGTAGATGGATGATGGTGCCATTCCCTGAAGAAAGACCAGGTTTGGGAGTTGGAAGAAGAGATCATAAACTTGGTTTTGGTCATAGTGAGTCCTTAAGAAAACCAGCTATAAATCAAATTGGCCACCTACACTTAAGTAGGTATTTAATAGCCCACCCTTTATTGCACCCCAACAAGGCTCTGTATTAGGCATCTTATCTTCAATCTTCAAATTACGGAGGCAGGCATTATTTTTCCCATTTTATGGATGAGAACACTGAATCTCAGGGATATTAAATTCCTTGCTTAAGTTAATTACTGAAACCCAGATATTTTAACTCCTGCTGGAGTTCTTTCTCCTTCATACTGCTATATCTGCAAGTAATGGATGTATTCGAGAATTCTGTAGAAGGGGTTGAGAAAAAGTTAAAGGATTTCTGTTATGAGGTCTTGTTTCATATTGGGGAGAATACAGGCTTTATGTCATTGAATTCTGAAGTAGGCTTATGTGAATTTCAATTAATCAATCAATCAAATCAGTACTCACTGCGCATTTATTATATGCTTATCACTTTGTTGGCTGTTATAAAGAGATTATGAGTAAGATAAGATGATTCTTGATTCAATGGCTTAAAATTTAGTTGGGGAAGCAAACATACACAGGAAATACTCTTAGATGTGATAACATTATGTGTTGATATAACAAAAAGACATACAGTAGGACTGACAGCTTGAGAAAGGATAGTATATATTATGATCAAGTCTTATTTAGGGGAGACTTCCATTGTGTATACAAAAGGAAATTGATAAAGGAGAGAATGCTACATGTTGATGGTCTAAGAAACAACATCCAGCAATTGCATGTTGGTGTGCATATTCAATGTCTCTTTCCCAGAAAATTCCTTGAAATGGGCAATTAGTTACAGTTAGCTAAATGAAGTATGCATCGAATAATCTGAGAGTTGAGGTTTCTGGGAACCTTTTAAATTTAACATCAGTTTTGAAATTCCTGCAACCAAGAATGCTTTGCTTTTTTGATCAACAAAGGACAACAACCTGTTCATATCTTTGTTGAAGGAAAAGCTGAAACTGCAAATGTGTTTAAATCTCATACGATCTAAATCTTTATCCTAATAATGAAAAATGTCATCAACAAAGCTTGGTCTAGGATCTTTGAGGCTCCATAAAGATTATTCTTTATTAGAAAACCACCTCAAATGTATTTTCAAAAGGAAAGATGTCTCTTGAATAATAGCATCCATAAAATAAGAAATTTTCTTAGTAGTACATATTAGAATATGTGACATTTGTTTAGTACCTTATGGTTTGCAAAGTACTTAATATGCTTCATCTTATTTGACAACTAAGCAAAGCTGAATTTTCACCAGAATGTTATGGTGGATAATCTACTTCCCCAGAGAGGAAAAATAACGTGTTGGTTTTAAACATATTTATAAACAAATAATCAGTCTTAGGTACTTAGGCAGTAAGAGGGAGGCCATGGTTGTCCTATTGAATAAATGTGTAGTTATGTAGAAATGATGACAGTGATAAGAATAACACAGATTGAGCCTTTCCTGTTCATCTGGTACTAGTTCGTGTACTTACATGCATCAACCTGCTTAATACTACAAAAATTCCATGAAGAAGATAAAATTATTTCCATGTTATTGATAAGGAAACTTAGGCACAAATGTCTAAATTGCCCAAGGCCACACAACTAGTAAATGACAGACTCGGGCTTTGAACCCAAGAAGTCTGGCTTCAGAGCTCTCACAGTTAATTGCTACTCTTTCCAAAATGTAAATTGTTTCTTATATAAACCTTGTTTCTTAAGTAAAAATTGTAAGGGTCCTAATAATTTACGAACAAAAATAAAGAGAAATGTAAACACTGATCAAAACTACTTAATAAAAATCATATAAAAGGAAGAAAGAATAAAATATTAAAAATCAGTTTAAACATTCAGCAATTGAAATATTTCTAGCTTTTTGACTAGTCTCCCAAAAAAGAAAGGAAGATTAAAAAGGTACAGACTAATTTATTATGTAAGCCTAACTCAATGTTATCATAATTATAAAAAATTTTAAATAAATCCTAAAAATATTGCCTGCTTTACTTAGAAAGGAAACTAGTTATTCTAATATAGAATAATTCAATTTCCTAAGCAAGAAAGAGAAGGTCTAGGGACAAATAGAATATTCTAAATTCTCAGGCACCTCATTGAGGATCCTAAACTTATTTACCCATTCCTCACACTAGGTGTGAGAGGGGCAAGGGGAAAGCAGCAGCAGTATAGGTTCTTTGAACTCTGCTCTCTTTGAAATGAGGATACCTCATACCCAGATGCCCCCAGCTTTGGAGAATTCTTTCATAGCAGGAAGGAACATTGGCCCTTGAGGCTTGAAGGTACCAGTATTTGGGAGTGGAAAGTGGTCAACCTCCATCAGCTCTGATAAAATCTAAAAAGGAGCTCTTAGGACTTCTTTGCTTTTGAGGTTAGATGGAAGAGACTTTTCTCCAACGTTCCCCTCAAGAAGTTAGAATATGGAATTTTTTCCTAAAGTCTCTTTATGCAGTCAAAGAGAGGTGGGTGTAGATCTGTTATCAGTACCTCTTGTCTGCTGCTTAGAGTTAGAAAGTCACAGGGGAGCTGATGCTCAGGTGTAAGGACTGTGGGTGTTTAGCTTTCTTATTCCTAACCTAGAAAGTCACCTACTATTTCCTATCACGAAGAAAACAAAAATATATTTTTCTCATTGTGATGACAAAATTTAACTTTCCAAACTAATTTGAAGAATTATTTTATCTTGTGCTGGACTTATTCAAAATTCAGTTTAGATAAAAAAGACTCCTAAATACGTGGAACTTTTTTTTCTCATTGAGGAACTTCACTAATATGGGGGACAAGATCTTATAATCATAGTGATCATAATAAATAAAAACCACTGTGCATAAATATTTTATGGATTTTACACATAGTCTTTTCCTAGTCCCAATAAATTAAGTCCCAATAAATTTAATATTCTTAATAAAATTAAGAATATTAAAAATAAGCATGTTATGCTTTTATTTTTTTTTTTTGGTCACCTGCCTGGAGTGCAGTGGTGCAATCTCAGCTCACTGCAACCTCTGCCTCCCAGGCTCAAGGATCACTCCCACCACCTCAGCCTCTTCCATAGCTGGGACTACAGGCACGTGCCACCATGCCTAGCTAATTTTTGTATTTTTTTTGGTAAAGATAGGGTTTTAACATGTTGCCCAGGCTGGTGGCCTGTCAAGTGATCTGCCCACCTTGGCCTCCTAAAGTGCTGGCGTTACAGGTGTGAGCCTGGCCAGCATGCTAAATTTTCTGACCTTGTTATTCATTCCTGACTGTAACACTTAAAGTAGTGTTTTTCAAATTGTGATTTGCAATACAGAGGGTAAAGAAATCAATTGGTGGGCGTCACCAAATGCCAGTTAAACACTACAAAGTGAAAATGAAATAGAATGGACAAGAATAGAAATATTAGAGTATTTCATACACAGTAAAAATATTATGATTTTATTAAACGTTGTTAAAATGATTTATGTATGTATGCATACTGGGATACAACATAATTCTTTTTCTTGAGATGGAGTTTCACTCTTGTCACCCAGGCTGGCGTACAAAGGTGCAGTCTCAGCTCACTGCAACCTCTGCCTCCTGGGTTCCAGTGTTTCTCCTGCCTCAGCCTCCTGAGTAGCTGAGATTACAGGTGCCTGCCACCATGCCCAGGTAATTTTTGTATTTTTAATAGAGACGGGGTTTCACCATGTTGGCCAAGCTAGTCTCGAACCCCTAACCTCAGGTGATTTGCTGGCCTCGGTCTCCCAAAGTGCTGGGATTACAGGCATGAGCCACCATGCCCAGCCAATATGTACTCATTTTTTATAACAGTAAAAACAAATTGAAGTCCTCTGACCTAGAAAAATTCCTGGACAAGTGCATCAGCCTATTCATGATTATTTTTCCTTCACATATCCAAAATGTTACTGTCAAGAGTCACTCATAAATTTTGATGTAGTCACATAATGGAATATTATATAGCAGTGAATATAAATAAATTACAGCTTACGCAACAATATAGGTGAATCATAGACACATAATATTGGAATGAAAAACCAAAACACAGAAAAATGCATACAACAAGATACCATTTCTATGCCACTCAAAAAACAAGCAAAGAAATTTTTTTTTTCATTTTTTAGAGATAGGGTCTCATTCTGTTGCCCAGGCTGAAGGGCACTTGTATGATCATAGCTCACTATAACTTCAAACTCCTGGGCTCAAGGGATCTTCCCACCTCAACCTCCCAAGTAGCTAGGACTACACATGTGTGCCACTAGGCCCAGCTAATTTTCAATTTTTTTTTTTTTTTCTTTTTGTAGAGACTGGGTCTAGCTGGTCTCAAATTCCTTGCCTCAAGTGATTCTACTGCCTCAGCCTCCTAAAGTGCCAGGATTACAAGTGTGAGCCACTACCCTAGCCAAAATGTAATATTACGTTGACTAGTAATACATGCTTATATGATAAACTATTAAAATTTAGTTATTTTAAGGGTAGTTACCTCTGTGTGGAGACTGGGGAGAAAGTGGAGGAGATTAGGGAAGAACACACAAGAAGTTTCTATAGTGTTGTTAGTATTCTAGTTCTTAAGCTAGGGGTTGGGTTTTATTATGTTTCAAAGCCTAAATATATTCTTAATTTTGTGTTATATTGTTTTGCTTATGTCCAACAATAAGAACTGAACTTGTTGAAATTTATAAGGAAATAAATCTAATTTTTTTATTAAAATCTTGTCTTTGATAGAAGTCTGGTAACTCACTTTGTCCCTAAAACACACCACATTTCCCTATGTTGGAGTGGTCCATAATAAATATTCCAGACAACTACGCTCATCTAAAAATAGGAATGGCTTTCAACTAACTTCCTGGAAATGACAGAATAAATAAAGAGCATGTTCTCAAAATTGCAGACCCCCCTGCCACTGTATCTTTGCATAATGTTCTTCTCTTCCTTGCCTCAGTTTCTCCAGCTGCAAGGAAAAATTATATGTAACTCTGGATTCTTGCTCTCTCTCTCTGTCCTGCTCAAATCTTCAAAAAACAAGATTAAGCACTTCTATAGCAGTGCTTCACAAACTTGCTATTTGATGGACATACCACTAAAAAGACTCTTGAATGGCTGCTAAAATACCTAGTTCCAATCCAAACCCCCAGTTCATTTAATAGTTCAGCTCTTTTGCTATAAAGGAGCAAAGTGATTCTTGAATGGGCAGAAATGCAGCTGCCCGCAGTTTCCTGTCCTCAGAGAATTAATTTTTTTTTAAATGTTAAGTGCTCACTCAGCAGTCAGAGAGTCTTATGTACATGAAACTTCACTTCCTCAATGTAAATACACACAGTCCTCAAATGAAACAGTCTGTATTCCAAATTTATTGGAGAATTATTTGTTTGGGATGCAAATTATCTTTTCAAAAGGAGATGACGTTAGAAATGATGGAACAGGTCTCTAAAGGAGAAAGCACTGATAGTTGCCGTGGTCCTTCTTGCCTCCAAGGCCTCAGCAGGGTGAAAGGATTTGGTAGGGGAAGACCAAGGGGCAGGAATCTACAGTTAGCAGAAATGTCCCACAAAGGGAAGCGATTAAATGCAAGGTTGGGGAGTGTGCCTCCGGGGATACTGCTTAGTGGCACTCAGTCCTGGGCAGCCAATGGTGACAGTGGGGAAGATATGAAAAGGAGGGACTTCCACTGCAGGATGCCAGTGTCAAGGGAGACTTTCAAAGGCAGGCAGACCAGATGGGACTTCAGTAGGTATCTGCAGGACCCGTTTATAAGTACTGAAGAAAAAGCAACCTCCAGAGGTGTTGGAAATTAAAAAGTACATTCAACGTTTTGTCTATTAAACTGTTCAAGGCTCCCAGAGAGGGAAAACTACTATGTTTGGCTGACATGAGATTACTATTATTATTACTATTATTATTATTATTTTGCTCCTCTTTAATAAGGGAGTAAAAATCTCTGGTGCCTACAGCTACAAAAACTCCAATTCTAGTGGTCAGGCAGCCCAAGGCCACAGCCCTAACCTAAAGGCAATGCACGCATGGTCGTAGTAGAGAAACAAGAGTGATCCTGACATGGGGAGTACCATGGAGAGGACCTGCAGGTCATGGGAAGATTCCATATAAATGTTAAATACTATTATTCATTGTCACCAACATGAAATTCTCTCTAGCATAAAAAAAGGTCCATTCAGTTGACAGGGCTGACTAAGCATATTTAAGATGCTGAGCACCAGCCCTGTGACTGAGTAAGGATGCCAGGAGATCCTGGGCATTTGTGGAAGCAGCTATATCCCTAAGATCTTGCCAATTCCACTTTTGGTGAAAAGGTCCAGGTAAATTTACACGGACAACTGAGTAAATGTTAACATGTTTTTTATATTTTCTTGTAACAATTCAGTGTAAAAATGTGCATACTCTACAATTTTCAAAGTTGTCATTTGAAAATACTAAGATTTTGATGATAAAGGAAGAATGGGAAGAACTAAGATAAAATTTAGGTCTACCTCAACACAATCATGCAAATTAGTAAAGGCACTAAGATGAGGGCCTGAAAAGTATTGGACTACATCATTAAAAATATGTTATTGTAAAAATATGTGTTTACAAATTCATTCTTGTCTTCAGCCTTGGGACAATTCTCTAGGCTCTTATTTTGAACTACTAGCCAAGTCATTCTCTTCTCTCTTCTCCTCGCCTTGCCTCACTTCGCCTCTTTTCTCTTCTATTTCATATAATAATTATTGAGAATTCAGGTAGTGTTTGGGATTATGCAAAGTAATGAATAGCAACAGCAAGAGCTATAATCATTTTCTTAAATAAAAAAAAGGTAGGCCAGAATTTTGCTGATGCATCCTCAACATGATCTGAAAGCCAAAGGTAAGAGTGAAAATTGGCTGGGCACAGTGGCTCATGCCTGTAATCCCAGCACTTTGGGAGGCCAAGGCGGATGGATCACCTGAGGTCAGGAGTTCAAGACCAGCCTGAGGAACATGGTAAAACTCTATCTTTACTAAAAATACAAAAATTAGCCGGCATGGTGGTGTGCACATTTAATCCCAACTAGTCAGGGGGCTGAGGCAGGAAAATTGCTTGAACCTGGGAGGTGGACGTTGTAGTGAGCTTAGATTGTGCCACTGTACTCCAGCCTGGGAGACAAAGTGAGACTCTGTCTCAAAAAAAAAAAAAAAAAAGACTGAAAATTGTCACTGGATCATAAGTTCCAAACAACAAATCTAGGTGATTCTTTACAAGGTTGACATTGAGTTGGTGATTAATAGAAGGAAAGTTTTAGAGGGAGAAAGAAATAGTGTATGAATTAGTATGTCTAAGAGTAAAGACATTTTATTAGCCTACACTCCAGAAAGTCAATCCTTTAATTAAATGAAGACTATACCATCCTTTGAAACGTACTAACATCCTCAGATGAAGGCATTGCAAAATACTTTACCAAATATTCAGGGTCAGGAGATGGAGACCATCCTGGCTAACACGGTGAAACCCCGTCTCTACTAAAAAAATACAAAAAAATTAGCTGGGCTTGGTGGTGGGTGCCTGTGGTCCCAGCCACTCGGGAGGCTGAGGCAGGAGAATGGTATGAACCCGGGAGGTGGAGCTTGCAGTGAGCCAAGATCGCGCCACTGCACTCCAGCCTGGGCGACAGAGAGAGGCTCTGCCTCAAAAAAAAAAAAAAAAAAAAAAAAAAAAAAGATTCACCAACTATAATCCACTCATACAATTATACAAGAATTTTATAGGCACTGGATATTTTTTAGCCTCAAACTCCTCAGTTACTCATGAAATCAGCACACTGAAAGTCTTCATTCAATCAGAAGTATAGATGAGCTGATTGATTCATTCCAGAAATACTTACTGAATGGCCCTGTATGAGGTTCTGTGAAGGAGGCAACGATAAATCAGGTGCAGGCCTCACTTTTCTAGGGGGTTTTGTGTCTAACAGGAGAAATCAGAAATGCCCATAAATAACTAGACCACAAGTCAGAAGAGCGGAGCATCACAAGAGAAGTGTGGGTGACATATCAGGGGCAAGCAGATGTGGTAAACTTTAGAGAGGAAAGAAATGGACTGGCTATGAACTAGACATACAGGATGGACAGGAAATGCAAACCAGACAGAGGAAAAAGTACAATCAAAGGCATGGTTTCGGCAATTTCAAGCAGCTCAGATTCGTTGGCATGAAAGGGAATGCCAGGAAATATGATAGGAAAGGACTGAATGAATCCTTCATGGAAAGAAGGATTAAGAACATCAGGTTGAGGAGATACATTGAACAGCTTAGATCTCAGCTCACAGGTGGCACACTTCTCTCCCTATGCTTGCATCATCCTGGCCATTGTTTAACATCTACCTTTGAAATAACTCTTCTTTACAGATTGAGACTGTAGTGCATAAGGAAGTATATTAGGACATTAACCTGTGAGTTTAAGGTAGGTTGTAGAGTAAAACACATAGTATGGTAATTTTTCTTTTCTGTTTGTTTACAAAGAAACAACATCATGTAAATATTGTTGAACAAAATAATATATAAAGGAATGACCATGTGGATAGATGGGTAGGTGGATATGTGATGGACATGTGACTGAATGGGTGGGTGGAGAGTTGGACATGTGAGGGGCTGAGCATATAGGTGAACAGGTGAATGGACAGGGGAATGGGTAGGAAGTGGATGAACAGGTGAATGATTGCTGAGTTGCTGGCCTGCTGGATACTTAAAGCAGCTGGGTGGTTTCTCTATGATCCCATAATTAGGTATTCAACAACAGACCAAAAAATGTCAGTAATATATAATTATTTGCTAGTAAGTTTTAGTCTGGCTATAGGAGTCCAGGATATTTTAAAGTATGCTTATGAAGTGAGCACATCCTTCATTGCACATTATAACAGAACTTAAAAGACACATGTTCCTTCAATTCCCAAGCCATTCATCCCTTTCTGAAATAGTATAGGAATTAAAGTTTTCCTAAAAACAACCTAACCTAAGTGAAAGAAGGCCAAACCACTATAAAGGTAAAAGTAAATTTTACCTTTTAGATTTAGCGATTTTTAAAATTGACATTCACCATCCTATAGAATGAGGAGATTCAGCTATAATAACAGTTTCAAAAATTGTAGAACAATGAAGTTTCTTTTCTTTTCTTTTTTTATTATACTTTAAGTTCTGGAATACATATACAAATGTGCAGATTTGTTACATAGGTATACACGTGCCATGGTGGTTTGCTGCACCCATCAACCCATTACCTACATTAGGTATTTCTCGTAATGCTATCCCTCCCCTTACCTCCCACCTCCCGACAGGCGCTGGTGTGTGATATTCCCCTTCCTGTGCCCATGTGTTCTCATTGTTCAACTCCCACTTATGAATGAGAACATGTGGTGTTTGGTTTTCTGTTCCTGTATTAATTTGCTGAAAATGATGGTTTCCAACTTCATCCATGTCCCTCCAAAGGACATGAACTCATTCTTTTTATGGCTGCATGGTATTCCATGGTGCATATGTGCCACATTTTCTTTATCCAGTCTAACATTGATGGGCATTTGGGTTGGTTCCAAGTCTTTGCTATTGTGAATAATGCTGCAGTAAATATATTAGCCCTTTGTCAGATGGATAGATTGCAAAAATTTTCTCCCATGCTGTAGGTCGCCTGTTCACTCCCCACCACAAGTCAACAGATTATACATTCTTCTCAGCACCACATAGCACTTATTCTAAAATTGACCACATAATCGAAAGTAAAACACTCTTCAGTAAATGCAAAAGAATGGAAATCATACCAAACAGTCTCTCAGACCACCGTGCAATCAAATTAGAACTCAGGATTAAGAAACACACTCAAAATTGCACAACTACATGACAGCTGAACAACCTGCTGAAATGAAGCCAGAAATAAATAAGTTATTTGAAACCAATAAGAACAAAGACATAATGTACTAGAATCTCTGGGACACAGCTAAAGCCGTGTTTAGAGAGAAATTTGTGGCACTAAATGCCCACAGAAGAAAGCAGGAAAGATGTAAAATCGACACCCTAATATCACAATTTAAAGAACTAGAGAAGCAAGACAAACAAATTCAAAAGCTAGCAGAAGACAAGAAATAACTAAGATAAGACCAAAACTGAAGGAGACAAAGACATGAAAAACCCTTCAAAAAAATTTGTGAATCCAGGAGCTGGTTTTTTGAAAAAGATTAACAAAATAGATAGGCGCCATCAGCCGGACTAATAAAGAAGAAAAGAAAGAATCGAATAGCTGCAATAAAAAATGATATAGGGGGTATCACCACTGATCCCACAGAAATAAAAACTAGCATCAGAGAATACTATAAACATCTCTATGAAAATTAACTAGAAAATCTAGAGGAAACGGATAAATTCCTGGACACATACACACTCCCAAGACTAAACCAGGAAGAAGTTGAATCCCGGAATAGACCAATAACAAGTTCTGAAATTGAGGCAGTAACTAATAGCTTACCAACTAAAAAAAAAGCCCAGAACCACATGGATTCACAACCGAAGTCTACCAGATGTACAAAGAAGAGCCGGTTACCACTCCTTCTGAAACTCTTTCAAACAATAGAAAAAGAGGGAATCCTCCCTAATTCATTTGATGAGGCCAGTATCACCCCGATACAAAAACCTGGCAGAGACACAACAAAAAAAAAGAAAATTTCAGGCCAATGTCCTTGATGAGCATCAATGCAAAAATCTGCAATAAAATACTGGCAAACCAAATCCAGCAGCACAGCAAAAAGCTTATTCACTATGATCAAGTCGGCATCATCCATGTGATGCAAGGCTGGTTCAACATAGGCAAATCAATAACCGTAATCCATCACATAAACAGAACTAAAGACCACATGATTATCTCAATAGATGCAGAAAAAGCTTCAATAAAATTCAATACTTTTTCATGCTAAAAACACTTAATAAACTAGGTATTGATGGAACATATCTCAAAATAATAAGAGCTGTCTATGACAAACCCACAGCAAATGTCATACTGAATGGACAAAAGCTGGAAGCATTCCCTTTGAAAACCAGCACAAGACAAGGATGCCCTCTCTCAGCACTCCTGTTCAACGTAGTATTGGAAGTTCAGGCCAGGGAAATCAGGCAAGAGAAAGAAATAAAGGGTATTCAAATGGGAAGAGAGAAAGTCAAATTATCTTTGTTTGCAGATGACATGATTGTATATATACAAAACCCTATTGTCTCAGTCCAAAAACTCCTTAAGCTGATAAGCAACTTCAGCAAACTCTCAGGATACAAAACCAACGTGCAAAAATCACAAACATTCCTATACACCAATAATAGACAGAGAGCCAAATCATGAGCAAACTCCCATTCACAATTGCTACAAAGAGAATAAAATACCTAGGAAGCCAACTTACAAGGGATGTGAAGAACCTCTTCAAGGAGAACTACAAACCACTGCTCAAGGAAATAAGAGAGGATACAAATGGAAAAACATTCCATGCTCATTAATAGGAAGAATCAATATTATGAAAATGGCCATACTGCCCAAAGTAATTTATAGATTCAATGCTATTCCCATCAAGTTACCATTGACTTTCTTCACAGAATTAAAAAAAAATTACTTTAAATTTCATATGGAACAAAAAAAGAGCCCATATAGCCAAGACAATCCTAAGCAAAAAGAGCAAAGCTGGAGGCCTCATGCTACCCAACTTAAAACTATACTATAAGGCTACAGTAACCAAAACGGCATGGTACTGTTACCAACATATAGACCAATGGAACAGAACAGAGGCCTCAGAAGTAACACTACACATCTACAACAATCTGATCTTTGACAAACCTGACAAAAACAAGCAATGGGGAAAGGATTCCCCATTTAATAAATGATGTTGGGAAAACTGGCTAGCCATAGCAGAAAACTGGAAGTGGACCCCTTCCTTACACCTTATACAAAAATTAACTCAAGATGAATTAAAGATTTAAATGTAAGACCTAAAACCATAAAAAACCCTATAAGAAAACCTAGGCAATACCATTCAGGACATAGGCATGGGCAAGGACTTCATGACTAAAACAACAAAAGCAATTGCAACAAAAGCCAAAATTGACAAATGAGATCTAATTAAACAAAAGAGCTTCTGCTCAGCAAAGGAAGTTTATTTTCAAAACCAACAAATACCAATCAATTCACTGCTCACCCAAACAGTTAACCAAAAACCTTAAAAAACGATTGTATGTAAGGGGGCACAGTTCACTGCTGAAATAAGGTTTTAAGAAAGATGCCCCTACTATTCAAAATGTGGGCTTTGGACTAACTGGATCAGCATTACTCGGGAGCTTGTTGGAAATGCAGAACTTCAGGTCCCATCCCAGACCCATCAAAATGCATTTTTATATGCACATTTTAGTTTGAGAGTACTACTAGTTGCTCTTCTTGAAAATTCAAAATGTATGTAGTGTTATATATTGTTTAATTTTGTTTAATCCAATGTTAACCAATGTTATTTAATCATGGATCTTTTTTAATAGAATACTCATTTAACATTGCATGGAAATTGTGGACAGTTTGAGTGATGTTGAGATAATAACTAAAGTCCTTCCAAACAAAGCATGTTATGTCTGTGTTAACTATATAGACATAGATACATACACACACACACACGTATATATCTATCAATTAAACTATTATCTATTGATCTATCTAGTAAAAGTAGCCATAATTCTGTGTATATGTTTAATAAAAACAAAAAAGGAAAATGGATTTGTTAGATTTGAAGAAAATGGTGGAAGGTAATGTTAAGTTCCTGGTTAAGAGAAGAAATTTTGTGAAAAGTCAATCAAGACAACAGTGTCTACTGGGAAACATTGCTGTGGGACTGGGATTTCCTTTTGCTTTCCAAGATCTTTTCCAAAATATTCATTCTTCATTAATAAGGGCTAATTTTTATGTACTTTCTTCCACTTGTTCTTATTCAAATACTTTATTTTTAGAAGGAAATTTTTGGGGGCCGTTAATATTTCCAAAGGCTTTTAAGAATGTTAGTTTTTTGGCTGGGTGTGGTGGTTCATGCCTATAATCCCAGCACTTTGGGAGGCTGAGGCACGTGAATCACGAGGTCAGGAGTTCAAAACCAACCTAGCCAAGATGGTGAAACCCCATCTCTACTAAAAATACAAAAAAATTAGCCAGGTGTGGTGGCAGGCACCTGTAGTCCCAGCTACTCGGGAGGCTGAGGCAGAGAACTGCTTGAACCCAGGAGGTAGGGGTTGCAGTGAGCCGAGAATGCCCCACTGCACTCCAGCCTGGGCGACAGAGCAAGACTCTGTCTCAAAAAAAAAAAAAGAATGTTAGTTTTTATGTGAAGCTTCCTTGGGTAAGTTCAAATTGATAATAAAGATTTGGACTTAATTTGATGTTATTGGAAGTAATCTGAAAATAACAATACTTCCTAGTGTTGGTGGTTCAATCATTTAAACCAATATTTCAAAGAGGAAATTATACTTTGCCTTTATATTCTCTTAGTGTCTATCGAAAAGCACATGGATTCCACCCCTTTCACTCAAAAAAGCACATGGATCTAGGGTGGTAGCTCTTTTTTATCCCAGAGACTAAAAATTTGAGAATAGAAAGGCCTTTGTCATTGCAGATCTCACTTGATTTTTCCCAACCTTAGGAATGAGCAGGAATAAGAGTGAAACTATGCTAAGGCTGTAAGAAAGTCAGAGGTACATGAGATAATTTCAGGTGGCATAGGCAGATATTTTATTTTAATAGTCATGAATTTATCTTTATATGAGAAAAGATGTAATCAGTATAGCAAATGTGCCACTTCCTAGATATTATCATTTAGGATGAGGTTAAGTTTAAAAAGTGAGGCCATTTTAAAAAGCAAATAGTGTTACAGGTATGTATACAATAAAAATTGGGACTGTGGCAATGTAAAGATTGCAATGTGGGAAATACTCCTCTAAGTCAATCCTTTTGTTCTGCAGATGAAAATGAAGCCCTCTATATATGGAAGTTAATGGGATTAGGGCCCGGGAATTTTTACTTCTCAAAATCAAATTTAAATCCCTGTAATAGACTCAGATAAAAACACCTTAAGTGTATCTAAAATATCTTTAAGATAAAAAGTCATCAATCACAACGAATGACTACTTCCCCAGATATTGGACAATTGATGATACGCATGCAGTTCATAACTTTCAAGATTCTCCAAAGCATTCAGATGCATTCTAATAATAAAGTAAAAGAACTTCCCCCTCCTTTTCAATAGGTTGGATTTACCTTACTTTAAGTATGAACCATACACTGTCATTGGAATTTGCCTTATACCTGCTACCACTTCTCTGAAGGTTGGCTTTTCCTACCATTTTAAGATGGAAATTAACAAGTAAGATTCTGCCTCCCATTTATTATACAAAAATACAGGCAAACACTCTACACCATTTAAGTTTCCAGTGCCTTGGTTTCCCCCTCTGTGAAATACCACTTAATTGATCTCTAAAGTAATTTCTAGTTTCAAAGTTCTATGACTTTACAACTATTAAAAAGTGAATTAAACCCATAAATAGCTAAACTTCCAGAGAAATACGTTATTAGATATTAAATGTGTCATTTTTTAGTGCCTACCATGATACAGGTACTCAACAAACCTTGTCTCATTTAACCTGCCCAGCACACATACACAATTCCTATTTCACATATGCAGAAACCGGAGTTCAGAAGGTTGCAGTGACTTAGTCAACATGACACAGCCAGTAAGTAGTGAAGCTGAGATTTGAGGCCACATCCCCTTTTCTTAAAAGTCTACTCCTTAACCTCATCATGCCAAACTACCTTACTATGGTCAAAACATTATCATTACCTTTTAGGAAAAGCTACTGGAGCAAAATTACAGAAAAAAATATCTATTTGTCAATTTGTCAACACAGCTAGAAAAACACCCTAAGGACTGCCTAACTGATAAAAATATTGAGAACACATGTCATTTTGAAATGATTTTCTTAAATATATGGAATAGATTAATGATGTGAAAGCTGGTCAAACTAAATTTAGATGTGAATTTTCCATTTGAAAAACCCCAAGCTCTAATACTGATCCAGGCTACAGAGAGTAAGTGATTAAATCTCATTTTTTGAGAAAAGGTGCCACTCCATCACCCAGGCTGGCGTGCAGTAGCATGATCAAGGCTCACTGCAGCCTCGACCTCCTAGGCTAAAGCGATCCTCTCACCTCAGGTAGCTAGGACTATAGGCATGCACCAGCACACCTGGCTAATTAAAAAAAAATTTTTTTAGAGGTGGGATCTCACTATACTTCCCAGGCAGTTGGTCTTGGGATCAAGCAATTCTCCCAAAGTGCTGAGATTAAAGGCATAAACCATTGTTTCCAGTCCTAAATTTCTGATTCTTGAGAGGTAAAAGAACAGAAACCATATAAATATTCTAATGCATAGAAAAGTATTTCCATAGTTTCAGGATTATATTACATTTTATTTCATTGAAAATATGAAACATCATGCCTGTAACGGCACTTTGGGAGTCCAAGGTGGGCAGATCACGACCATCCTGACTAACACAGTGAAACCCCGTCGCTACTAAAAATACAAAAAAATTAGCCAGCCATGAAGTCCCAGCTACTTTGGAGGCTGAGGCAGGAGAGTCACTTGAACCTGGGAGGCAGAGGTTGCAGTGAGCTGAGATCACGCCACTGCACTCCAGCGTGGGTGAGAGCGAGACTTTGTCTCAAAAGAAAAGAAAATAGGAAACAAATATTACTACCACATATAAGAGAATAACTGTTTATGATAGAAAATTTGAAATGAATCATAAAATTTGGGAAATGTCTAAAAGTATAACCATAATATTTGTAAGTGAAAAGTTACATTTTATAGCAAAATAAAAATTTGTGTAGATATGTTTATATAAGCATATATTATATTTAGGTGCTGAGTCAAAACTCAAATATGTAAAAAAAGTATTAAGTAGCATCTATTTGTTGGAACAGCCTTCAAATGTAAACTGTACACAGATTTTGTATTATCTTTTGAAATAACAACTTAGCTGAAATAAATTATCTTTGAGACCAAACAGTTCTCATCTTCAAGGTAGTTTTGAGGTAGCAAGAAAGATAATTTCTCTGGGACATACAGAATCAGCTTGAGATAATGACATTGGCTTTGAAAAATAATTTCAGGAGTAAGTCTTTATTTCTAGCGTGCAGGCTTACTCTTCACCACATTCCTAGCTCAGGGCTCACAGAAATGATTACAAAATAATTCTAAATGCTTGAACTAGCACATGAATACCTCATGGCAACATTGGCTTGCTTATTTTAACTGATATTCATTTAAACAGCAACATGCGAAATGTCAGCATTTCAAGTGAATTATTCAGTTGATATCCCTGATATAATCACCCATTTTGGATGAGGTGCTGATGAACACATGCTCAGATTGAAAGTAAAATGAGGGTAACTATAATTTTCCCAAGGGCCATAAGCTTGAGCATATGAATGAGATCACTTAATAATCTAATTTTCACTGGCTTCACCTACATGATGCAGTTTCTCAATAGCCATGTAAAGCTTCCCCAGTGTCAAACGTTTCTGGGAATCCCCAGCCGCTATCTCCTGTTCTCATATGTAATCACGAGTAGATGCCTCCTGGGCACTGCGGCTCCTCCAGCAACATTCAGCACAGAGCCACAGCTTCTCCTGCTGCTTCTCGAGGCCCAGCTGTGGCTGGTGTGCTTCACCAATATTATATCAGGCCACGGTGCCAGCTTTTCCAGGGTGCATGACACTCCTCTGCCACCACCCTGTTAGGCACACTCCACTGATTCCCTGAGCCTCAACAGTGTCTGAGCAGTATGTGGGTTGTATGGGAAATGAGATTGTGATCCACCCTGACTCCCCACCTGGTTCCAATGGACAAGGTACAGACTGTAGGAACTGAAAGCTAGTTGATGATCACTTGTGGGTTTATTAGTAAACCAGATTTATTAGCAACCTGGGCAAGTGCCCAAGAGGCCCTGAGAACCACGGTAAACTTGGATTGGATAATGCAATTTGGATCCAGAGCCAAACTGTGTCATTGCATCCTCACCCACATTCAGACCTTGGGGTCATCTGGAGCCTGAGGTGGACTGGGAGGGTAAGGGAGAAACAGATCTTCAGAGCAAACTTGCCATCAAGCCAGTTGCGTGGAAGATCACAGGCCCATCCTTTTTGACCTTATTACTGGCTGAGTAGAGTGTAAAGAGGAAAGAGTAAGAGGTTGACTCTCCCCCTGTGCTTTATCCCATGGAAGCAGAGGGCTGGAGAATGGGAGTGCCCCTGCTCGCACACGGGTCATAAAGAGCAAGAGACTTGTGCAGGAGTAGTCACTTTTAACACAGGGACATTCTTCCTAACAGGAGGCTGTCACCAGTGAAAGGAGCTACCCTTCTCCTTTGTAGGGAAGCAGGGATAGGGTTGGCAGAGAAGCTAGAAGCTTTCTTTCAAAGCCACAGCCCTGATGGGAAGAAGTTCCCTCCTCTGTGAAAACATGAAGATGGGAGATTAAATTTCTTCCTTTGAGACTACGCAGTTGTTGAAGTGCTGGTGAGGAAAGAGCAGAGGGAAAATGGCTGCGCTTACTTTGCGTTACATTCTATTTGAGGGATCCCAAAACACTCTAGTCTATACGCCCCAAGTGTTAGAAAGTTTATTAAGAGAGTTCTTCCAGCTTTGGCTTATCATCTTCCTGCCTTTGCTGGGTCTAATGGGCTGGCAGATAAGACAATCCAAGTGACAGCCTTGCTAGTGCAGAAAGCCCCCTTCCCTTCCTTCCAAAGAAAGAATGCTGCGTTCACTGGCCTGTCACACTTGGCTACTTTCCCTTAAAATTAATTCTCTTCCAGAAGATGTCACAGTCCCCTTCCTCCCGGAAAATCTATGGAACAGACCAAGAATTTACCAAACATACCCATATATGTCTATAATGTCAGCAATAATTATCATTAGCGTTTTTTCACCAGGAGTCTCTTCCTCACTCAACACAAAGACAACTGGTGGGTCTGTTCTGTAAGTTAACCAGACTCTGCCAGCCATGTCCACACTTAGGCAGTGAATCTGACCCGGGCCCAGGCTGTCATTCCCCACTCTGCATAAGTCATAATCTAATTTTGTAAACAGGCATATCCATGAGGGCTGCTTAACTTAAGGAGAAGTGAGCTTTGAGACACTTAAAATGTGAAACTAACATAACAAAGAAGATAAATAGAGGAGTTCAAGAAGTCATTTAAATGGAAGAGTCTATTAATTCATCTATTCACTCTTTATTTTACTCAGCATACAGTGTGCGAAGATTTAAAAAAAAATAATATTTAGTTCCTCTCCTTAAGGATCTCACAGTCTAAGTATAAAGGCAGACACGTAAATAGGCAAATGATACCTGCCACAAACCCTTTTCCATGAAATGTGGGCATAATGAATTTTATAAAAATGAAACATGATAAATGTTATAACAGAACATAAAGTGCTATGAAATACAGGGAGGAACTAATTTTTACTATAATTTTTATTATTGTTACTAGAATCATTAGGTAGTCCCTAAATTGGAAAGATCGGTGAACATATAAAAAATGGCAAGTACTTAAGCTTAATTTTTTCCATACATGACTATTCTAGGCCTGGATTTCTATTACAGTATTTCTTGAATATACTTATTTTTAAAGTTTATTTATGGAGTAATTATAGTAGCAATGACCAGTAAGGACCTTTGTGTTATAAAAATAGATCTTTTATAAAGTAAACTCATTTACTGAGAAGTCATTGGAACATCTTGGTCCTGTGGAAAAACACAGTTATTATTTACTGATAAATTATTTCCTGCTTATGTAACTGACCTGCCATGTTAAAGCATTAAATTAACATTTTGGAAAATAAAACAAATATCTTTCTACAAATAGAAAGGATCATTTTAAGGTTTTTAATTTGTTTCTTGCTTTTATTCAGTTTTCTGAGATAAAAATTAAAGAATTAAAAATATTTCTTTTAGTTAATAATTTTTAAGTTACTTGGAAGTCACTGAAGCTCATGTGATCTATATTATTTTTCTGTCTGGTGGGACAAATCTCTACAAGCATCCATAGAGACAGCTCCCAAGTATCAGTGAATTGAAGGATTTGGGGATATGCTTTACTGATTGTTCCATATTTCTTTACTTTTTACATTGCTTTTCTTTATTCAATCTTACTTTTCATTGCTGTTGCTTTTTTCTAGCCTTGTCTGCTCATGCCTTGGGCTCTCCACTGGTACACCGGAATATCGCTCAACTCTTTGGTGGACATCAGTTTCAGTAAGTGATTGTGTGTGTCCCTCTTGGGAAACCTGCTGTAGACCTCTCCTTACAGACAATATTCAAGTATAGAATAGACACACTTAGTATAAAGTAGAAATTGATAGAAACAAAAAAGTCAATGAATCTAGTGTTTATGGGAATTCATATTTCATATAATTGGTGATCATGTACGGTGAAACATCTGTTGTTTCTCCTGCTAGTAGCACCCTGATTTTCCTTGTAGACTTATCCATCCCTAACTCAATCCATACAACCAGACAGCCAATGACAATGGTGTATCACAGGAACCACAGTGTCTGTATCAGAAGTGGTCACATGAGTCAAGAAAGGTTAATTAGAGCCAGCCCTGAGACTTCTGCATGAACTAATGAGTTGGGGTTTCTGTTTTGGTGAGAGTAAGCTCGGAGCTGTTGGAACCAATCTGCTGCCTAAGAATGACACCAGCACAAAGAAAGCCAAGTGAAGAGCTGGAAAGAGAGAAAGACATTCTGGTCCTGATAATATTGTTTGAGCCCCTAGATATAGCTGGCCCAGAGGCTAGTGTAATCTTACACATTTCAGAAAAATGAGCCAATAAATTGCTAAGTTTATTACAGCATATTTTCTTTATTCTTAAAGTTCACCTTTATCACATTGATTTGTTATTGTCTCTCTTATTTGTTTCCTTTACTAGATTTGAAATGCCTTGAGATCAGAATTCCCACTAGCTAGCAAATAACAGATGCTCATTAAATATTTATTTGACAAACAATTCAGAATCTATCCTTCAAACAAAAATCACACAGCTAGATATTTAGCGACATTGATAACATATACTAACATTTTTCAATAAGGGTTAGATTTTATAGTTAACAAATTACTGTTTTTGTAGGGGGGAAATGGAATACTACTTGGCTTAAAAATATCTGGGAAAGACTGCACCAATAAAAATTCTGCTAATAGAATTTCAAAAATAAAAGATATGTGAAGAAAAATGACACCTTCCATTATAATTAAAGTTACTGGTATTATAAATACTGACGAACAGGATACCTACACGACGTCCCACAATCTAGTTTCTACTTTGCTCCCACTTGTATTAGTCCATTCTCAAACTGCTATAAAGAACTACCTGAGACTGGGTAATTTATGAAGAAAAGAGGTACAATTGATTCACTGTGTCAGAGGCTTAACAGGAAGCATGACTGGGAGGCCTCAGGAAACTTACAATCATTGTAGAAGGTGAAAGGGAAGCAAGCTCATCTTACCATGGCAGAGCAGCAGAAAGCAGTGGGGAGGGAGAGAAGAAGTTGTGGGGGTGGGGAGAAGTGTCACACACTTTTAAACCTGCAGATCTCGTGAGAACTGACTCACTAGCATGAGAACAACATGGGAGAAATCTGCCCCCATGATCTAATCACCTCCCACCAGGTCCCTCCCCCAACATTGGGAATTGCAATTCAACATGAGATTTGGGTGGAGACACAGAGCCAAACCATATTACTACTCTAACAAATGAATTGCAAAGTTACATAATATCTAACAATTCCAATATACAACTTCACTTTACTCTCTCTATCGCTGTTGGGATGACGTTGCTATAATTGTAGAAATCAATCTTTATTCAACTAAATGTGTATTTAGCCATTTGGATAGTTTCCTTTTGTGTCCCACCCTGAAAGTCTTTAAAGAGAAGACTAGAAATATTACTACCTGTCACTGCTTGAACCACCTGCTGGTGGGGTCTATTTATCCATGGATTTCTGGGTAAATAATGATTAATAACTAAGAAAGATCAGTGATTCACAAAACATAATTTGCCATTCAAGACAAGCAGTGTTTAGAGTGGCAGGTAGAGGTAGTGACTAATCATAAAACTTTATTCGAGTGAGGAGTTCTTCATTTGAATATTACAGGTTTTTCTGTTTTGTTTTGTTTTAAAATCAGTAAAAGAAACTGGGTCCTAGAAGCTGCAGTGATCTAAGTAACAGCGAGTTTGTGCATTCTTTTCTTTTTTGTTTTCGTTTACAAACATTTAAATTAGTACACTGCTGGCACACCTCACTTGCATGAAATTCTGCACCATACTTACTCCTTGTAGTAAAGTTACCTCCTTCCTGGGGTGGGGGAAACTACTTTGGAAGATAATTTTCACTGAAATCTAACCAAACTTCATTAAGTAAATTGTGACAAGATTATAAATGATATGAAAACTAACATTCTAACATTTGGCCATCAAGTTTAAGAAAATGGTTTGCCTATATAAATTTTAGTAATTTTTCAAAGATAACATATTCTACCCTCATATGGTCCTCAGAATTAAAGCATCATGAACAGGAAAGAAAAGGAAAACACTGCAACTGAGTCCTAAGGCAGAACATCTTGTCAGATGCAACTAATGAACGTAGAGTACATACTAAATACCAAGTGCAGAATTTCATAGGGGCAACAAGGTAACAGTCCATATTTTTCACTTACACAGGTGAAGTAGATTTTGCAATGACCAGTTGCATTAAATGCACCAAACACAATTTCAAAAATAGACCTAAAACCAATAATAAACCTACACTCTACCTCCTCTCTTATGAAGGACTCATGCCTGAAAGGAATGCCCATACAAAAATGAACAAGCACACACTTCCCTGGCATACCCAGCAGATCCCCTTGCCACAATCAACACAAACTTTTACTCAACAAAGGGGAGGCTCAGCCATCAGAGGGTGTGGAATTATTCCAGTCTCTCTCAAGGTAGTTGACTCTGGGTTTTCTTTCTTCACTTGGAGTTTTTGTTTAACTGAGGTCTAACTGAAAGTTGAATGTTGAATGGCTTCTAGCCCACAGAGTTTACCTACAAGATCGCTTGGCTTCATTTTGGGAAAGAGACTTTTTATCTTGCCACCAGAAAGTGAAACCAAAATTTAAAGCACAAAGCATTCTTAGTTATATGATTTCCTTCATCTTTCTTGATTTAAGAAGAAGTTGAGTTTTATGTGGTTCTGTGAGCTGACATTTGGCATGCTTTGTTCTTTGGTGGTAAGAATTATTCAGTAAGTCTTTCTATTGTTTGTTTTCTGAATTCTAATTACTAACTTTTTAACTTTGGAAGGCAAGACAAGCTTACTCATTTTTTTAAAGTTTCTGCTTCACATGGTGTATCTTAATTTTTATAAATATGTTTGTTTGCTTGCATGTTTGTTTTTGTAAAATTCTATTTGTCCAGTTCTCCTTAGTCCTCTGGGATAAGTCAGTTATTTACTAAGAGGCTTCTGTGCCACTTCCTTGCAATGACAAGCAGACACCTCTTTTTTTCTTAATGATAAGATCACAGTTTTAATGAATAGACATCACAGTTTCTAACCACTGTTTTAACTGAAGTATTAAAGGATGCATGTAGGTCTCAGTGATCCAGGCAAAAGTACCTTTGAAAGTATTCTGTGGAAAATGCTGTTATCCACATGAATAGGAAAAAAAAAAAGTCCTAGACATCTATCTTGTCCTCCCAGGTGTTTATGAGTATTGCTGCAAACATTGCAATTTCTAGGGGCATTTCAGCCCAGGTACTTTAAATATAATCTAATTCCCATTTCACAGTTATATCAGTAGCTAAGGTGACTTGATATCTGGTGATAGTAACTGATATAAAGGTCTGTGAACTTCATTCTGATAAATTTATAACTGCATTCACTTTCTTTTTTATGTGACTTTTATCTTATTACAAAAGTTAGAAGTACTCATAAATTTAAAAAATCTACCTGCAATCCTACCAACCGGTCTTCATATTTTAATATTGGTATATCTAGATTTTCTTTATTTAGTAATCTATCTTTACCCTTAAATTATAAAGAACTTACCAAAACATTGTGCTCTTTTAAACAGATGTCCTGCTTACAGAATCTGCCTCCAGAACCTTGAATCTATAAGCAGAATCTTGAGGTACTCTCTCATGGCCTAAGTAGGCGTGGTTATATTTTTTGGAATAAATCCCTCTTGTTTCCTGTTGACTTTATAAGAGCTCTCTTCCTCCATATCATGGACAAAATAATTTGGAAGCTGCTTCTTGGATTTATGAATCATTTAATAAAGTCATCTCCCCAGCTCAGGGTTTTCCTGGATCAATAAAGTTTTCAAAAGTAATTGATTCAGCCAAAAGAAGCCACCAGAGAGCTTTACAAAGGACTCCACATACAAGGAACTCTATTGAATATCAATAACAGTATTCTAGATTCATGTGTGATTCAACCTTGTAACAATACTAATGTTTGGCGTGGGGTAAGCCAGCAGTCACTCCTGAATAAAAATCAAAACAAAACAAAATAAGTAACATAAAAAAATTCTAAATCTACAATATCACCGTTGGTGTTGAAGCCCAATAGGCTATTGGCTGTTTTTTAAATTTAAGTCTTTGAATAATGTGAGATGCTACTGAGAAATTATTTAATATTGTAGCAATTTTATAAAATAACCTAGAAATGATATTAGCAATAACCAACATTTTAAAGCACTTAATATGTACCTTACATGAAATACCTATGAGACTTTATATATACTCTTTTGCATACACATTTTATAACAACCTCATGAGGTACAGAGGTAAACTGCCCAACACTATCCAGGTGGCAAACTGCAGAAGAGGATAAATCAAGCTTTGTGTGACTCAGATGCCCTTTGCCTCATCCTCACGATGCATGTGGCATTCTGCAGATATTTATATGACTCCAGAGTCCATTTCATTTCTGCTAGGTTAAACTTCCTGACCTCTAGCAAAGCAGGACACTTAGATACTCTAAAATGATTCATATTTGGGTCCTACCAAAGATCTGTCCAAAGATGCGCTTATTGTGTGGTTCAAGGCACAGGGAAACCTCTAGATTATGAATCCCAGAATGCAATTTGACTGATATTCAGGTTTTTCACTGAGTACATGAAAATAAATTTGAACTGCCTTTTTCTTCCTTAAGAAGAACCCTTCCCTGGCTCTGAAAACATTGTCAATGGGGTACGTGCAATAGTAGAGGATAAAGTGAACAGAAATGAATTAATAGAACTTTATTAAAACTAATATGCAGATAACTAGTTTTAAAAGGTAAAGAAACAAGGGAAAATGAGCTCAGCAATGTATCAGGAGTTACCCAACCTGGAAAATATAATGGCAGGGATAAAACTACTGCAGTATTAAAGACCCACACACACACACACACACACACACACACAGCATTTCTAAGGCTACCTGATGAGTCTTTGAAACAGAAATCCAGCTGGCTCTAGCCTTTTAGATGATGGTATTTTTTTTCTAAAATATGGCTAACAAGCTTATATGACTTATTCTCCATCAAAAATGAACTCTGAAGAGCAACCTGACTCTAAGAATAACTTCTAATATCTAGGATGAGCAACTGTGGTTCTGTTTGCTCACTAACCTCACAAAGTGTCATTCCCTTTAAGGGTAGGGATGGCATTTTGATCAAATTTATTTTCTCTTCATTTTTCTGGACTAATTGTAATTGACCACAGATTATAGTTGCCGGCACCATTCTAGGTGCCAAAGGATCCTTGGCACCTTACCACAAGTACCTGTCAGGTTGGTTGAGAAGGGAAATGTCAGCAGACAATTAGGATATAGTGACAAGTGCTGTGATGGGCCATAGGCACTCAAACTTCATGGCCACATGGTGAGGGGGAGTGCGGGCAGAGCAGTGGTGAGAAAGAACCTTTCTTGCAAGATTTTGTAAAGGACACGTGTGGTCCAGGTGAAGAAGGGGGTGAGAGGTGCTCTAGGCTAATAAGCTTATGAATGAAGGCACAGAGGTGTGAGAAAGCATCCTTGAGGAACTGTGTTGCGGGAAGTCAGGGACCCCCAACGGAGGGACCGGCTAAAGCCACAGCAGAAGAACATAAATTGTGAAGATTTCATGGACATTTATTAGTTCCCCAAATTAATACTTTTATAATTTCTTATGCCTGTCTTTACTGTAATCTCTGAACATAAATTGTGAAGATTTCATGGACACTTATCACTTCCCTAATCAATACCCTTGTGATTTCCTATGCCTGTCTTTAATCTCTTAATCCCATCTTCTTCGTAAGCTGAGGAGGATGTGTGTCACCTCAGGACCCTGTGATGATTGCGTTAACTACACAGATCGTTTGTAAAGCATGTGTGCTTGAACAATATGAAATCTAGGCACCTTGAGAAAAGAACAGGATAACAGCAATGTTCAGGGAACAAGAGAGATAACCTTAAACTCTGACTGTCAGTGAGCTGGGCAGAACAGAGCCATATTTATCTTCTTTCAAAAGCAAATAGGAGACATATCACTGAATTCTTTTTCTCAGCAAGGAATATCCCTGAGAAAGAGAATGTGCTCCTGAGGTTACACCTATGAACGACCCCCTTGGGGGCGGCTGTCTTTTATGGTTGAAGCTGAAGGGATGAAATAAGCACTAGTCTCCTGTAGCACTCCCAGGCTTATTAGGACAAGGAAATTCCCGCCTAATAAATTTTAGTCAGACAGGTTTTCTGCTCTCAAACCCTGTCTCCTGATAAGATGTTATCAATGACAATGTGTGCCTGAAACTTCATTAGCAATTTTAATTTTGCCCCATCCTGTGGTCCTGTGATCTCGCCCTCCCTCCATTCGCTTTGTGATATTTTATTACCTTGTGAAGCATGTGATCTCTGTGACCCACACCCTATTCGTGCACTCCCTCCCCTTTTGAAAATCACTAATAAAAACTTGCTGGTTTTATGGCTTGGGGAGCATCACGGAACCTACTGACATGTGATGTCTCCCCTGGACACCCAGCTTTAAAATTTCTCTCTTTTGTGCTATTTCCCTTTATTTCTCCGACCAGCCGATGCGTAAGGAAATAGAAAAGAACCCATGTTAACTATTGGGGGCGGCTTCCCCAATATCTGGCACCCAACGTGGTCTTTCTTTTTTCCTAAGTGCATGTGGGAACCTGATTCCCTTTGGTAGGTGCAGAGAAATTGCATCGGCTTGGTCCACAGATATGCGTGTTCGACTCCCTGATGACTAGTGAGCAGTCTGTGTATGGTCTGGGTTAACTATGGGTCACACGGAGTATAAAAATTATACTTATCTCTTCTATATTAAACTCCGGTTAAAACAGTGAATGGTTTGAATGCCCATGGAAAATATGGTCACTCTATTCAGGGCAGTGGTAACATTGTGTCCTTGGATGCCTGAAAAAGGAACCTTAGATGTAGACCTGTTACTGGTCTCAACAGGGAATTACGTTCCCATCACTGGGGTGCTTGGGCCTTGGTGCATGCCATCCTAATACCTCCTCAACCTTCCTCTCCCGCACAGCCTTCGTTATCTGATCTGATCAGCCTCTCCCTTCAGCTACTCCTCCCCCACCTAATGATGCTGAAAATTCAATGTCTAACTCTGGTGACTTTGGCTTAATGGCACCCCATACTTATCTTACTTCTTTTCACGAAGAGCCGGTACTTGAAGCTCCTGTGACTCACACAGCCCAGAACCATCGATATGCTAATTCCTCCCTCTTCAAACCTTTGCAGCATTTGCTTCTGGGCATCACCTAATGGCTCTGGGACCAAACTACAATTTACCTGTAATTCTACAGGCCCTCCCAGTCCACTTCAGCCCCTCACCCTCCTGTCATCTCAGTTCCTCAACTGGTCACTTTGCCATCCACTCAGCCTGCTTCTCTGTACCCTTCTTCACACATGGACACCTGTAATCACCAGTATACTTTTGCTTCTTCTACTCCTTCAATTCCCCTTTCTCACACTCTCATTCTGGTCTGCGTTGATATGTGCTGCTCAGTCTTACTTTTTTAAAAGAATTTAAGGATGCTTGTACTCAGTATGGTCCTACTTCTCCTTATGTTAAAATGGTATTGCAAACTTTTTGTACAGAAGTCACTTTACTTCCTGTAGACTGGGACCTTTTGGCAAAAGCTGTTCTTACCCCATCTCAGTATTTACAGTTTCGTACTTGGTGGTCAAAAGAGACCTGTTTCCAGGCTCAACTAAAGCAGACTAATGGCATTCTAATTACTCAGGCTCAGCTCACAGGTTCCAATAGTTTCTCTAATACATACGCCCAGTTAGGCTTTGATACTTTTACCACAAAACAATTAACAAATATCTGTATGAGAGCTTGGGATAAATTACGTGCCCCAGGCCAAGCTCCTGTTTCTTTTACTACTGTTAAACAAGCTCAATTGCTTTTACTACCTAATATCATTTTAAACAAAGGAGATAAGACACGTGGCCTTGGAATGGGCTCCAGCGGTGAAAAGGCCAGTTATTGGATTAACGTAATTTCTAAACAATGGCCCACCTGCACCATACACATTCAAAGAAAAAATGTTTGAAGACCTAGTAGATACTGGTACTGATGTTTCTGTTATTTCCTCTAGTTTATGGCCTTCCTCCTGGCTTAAACGTCTCGCTAACATGGGACTAATAGGTGTTGGAAAAGCTGAGGAAGTTTATGAGAGCACATTTATCTTGCCTTGCACTGGTCCTAATGGTCAAAAGGGTACAATTCAGCCCTATATCACACCAATTCCCATTAACCTTTGGGGTAGAGATTTACTGGCACAATGGGGGGCTGAAATTAATAATCCACATAACTCTTGTAGTGCTCCCAGTCAGCATATGATGGAAAACATGGGATTTGTTCCTGGACTCGGTCTCCATCCAAAGCATGAAGGGATTACTAAACCTCTCCCAGTTACTATGAAAGAAAACAGGGCTGGTTTAGGTTATCCTTTTTAGTGGCGGCTACTGCCATGCCTCCTGATCCTATCCCTTTACAATGGAAATCTGACACACCCATTTGGATTCAGCAGTGGCCGCTTTCTTTAAAAAAAAAAAAAAAAAACTGGAGACTTTAACTCAATTGGTTTCTGAACAGTTACAACTTGGAAATGTGAAACCTTCTCTTTCCCCCTGAAATTCTCCTGTGTTTCCTGTAAAAAAACGAAATCAGACAAGTGGTGGAATGGTAACCAATTTAAGGGCCATTAACGATGTAATTAAACCTATGGGAGTTGTCCAACCCGACATGCCTGCCTCTGCTTTAATACCTAAAACTTGGCCTCTCATAATTATTGATCTTAAAAATTGTTTTTCTCATATTGCTTTACAAAAATCAGATTGTAAAAAATTTGCTTTTACTGTACCATCTATCAATAATCAGGAGCCTGCAGCTCGTTATCAGTGGAAAGGACTTCCTCAGGGAATGCTGAATAGCCCTACCATCTGCCAGCTTTATGTTGGACAAGTGCTCTTACCAGTTCGAGCCCAATTTCCCCAGGCCTATAGTCTTCATTATATTGATGATATTTTAATTGCTGCTCCCACTGATAAAGAATTAATTGACTGTTATCAAATTTTGAGCCGCCGTGTTACAGAGGCTGGATTACACATTGCTCAGGATAAAATTCAACAGACAACTCCTGTTCAATATCTAGGAATGGTGGTCGATAACGCATTGAACCTCAAAAAGTTCAAATCAGGAGAGATTCCTTGAAAACTTTAAATGACTTCCAAAAACTTTAGGGTAATATTAATTATTTAAGACCCACTTTAGATATTCTGACCTATGCACTGTCTAACTTGTTTTCTACGCTGCAGGGAGATTCCAATCTCTGCAGTCCCAGGATTTTGACCCCTGAGGCTTCACTAGAACTGGAAGTCATAGAGGAAAGAATCCAGACCAGCAGTTTCAGCCTTTTCAGCTTCTGGTTTTCACTTCATTACACTCCCCTACTGGACTAATAGTTCAACATAATGATTTAGTAGAGTGGTGTTTTCTTCCTCATTCTGTGTCAAAAACTTTGTCTGTTTATCTGGACCAAATAGCCACTCTAATTAGACAGGCACGGTGTACAATACTTAAAATTTCCTGATTTCATCTGAATTTAATTATAGTTCCTTTAAATCGGCTCGAAGTTCAAGCTGCCTTTCAACATTCCGTACTGTGGCAAATTCACTTGGCTAATTTTATTGGCGTTATTGACAATCATTATCCAAAGAACAAACTGTTTGATTTGATAAAAATGACATCTTGGGTGGTCCCTCGATTAACCAAAGATCAGCCCATTCCTGAGGCCATTACAGTGTTCACTGATGGCTCCAGTAATGGCAATGCTGGTTATGTGGGTCCTACACACAAGCTTATTTCTACCCCTCATGCCTCTGCTCAAAAGGCAGAGTTAAATGCTGTGATTACTGCCTTACAGGATTTCCCCAAACCTTTAAATATCATCTCTAATTCTACTTAACGTGGGAAAGAGGATATGCTTGTGTTTCACCAGGACATCATCAAACAAAAACCACAGGGAAAAGACGTCTGTGTCAGAGACAGCCCTCAGACGTGGTGAGATCTGTGCCAACTCCTCAGAAGCTGTCATGCCAAATCACAATGGGTCTGATTCAATCCTCTCTGATGGTGATGGAGACCCACCTAACTAATCCCACTTCTAATTACCTTTCTTTTTCCCCTTACAAACCTAAAAATCTCACCATTTCTATTAGCCTGAAAATAACATCCCTCTGTTCTCTTCCTTCTTCAGCACTCAATCTTACTTACAATAGGTTTTATTTAACGATTCTCCTCATACTTTCTGTCTCACTAGTTTCCTCTCACACTGATTTACCTACTACACATAATTATTCTTATTGGGTTTACGTGCCTTTTCCTCCACTCATTTGACCTCTCACCTGGATGGACGCTCCTGCAGAAATCTACACTAACAATAGTGTGTGGATGCCTGGAGCTACAGATGACCATTGCCCTGCTCAACCAGGAGAAGAAGGCACTGCATTTAATGTTACCATGGGTTATAAATACCCCTCTCTGTGCCTTGGACACGAATCTGGTTGTATTCATTTAGAAACTCAAGTCTGGGCTGCTTATCTTCTGGATAAATCAGCTACAGAGGAACCGGGACATTTGGTCTCTGGGCTCTCCCTTTCAACTTTATAACAAATGAAAGGGAGAGTAATGGGAGATACCCCATACTTTCAATATAAACCTGTAGGAAAACCATGCCCTAAAAATTTTGAGGGCCCATCTAAAACTTTAATTTGGGAAGATTGTGTTAACTCACATGCAGTAATATTAAAAAATGACTCATATGGTTTAGTAATAGACTGGACACCAAAGGGCTATTTAAAAAACAATTGCTCCTCTGGTGGAAGGGAATGCCTGGAGGCTACTTATTTTATTTCTTATCAGGAGAACGAGAATCATCATCCTACTTTGCATAGGAGGTTTAGCTCATTCTTTCCCTTAAAATAGGAAGATAAAGGCATTACCCACCCATAACCGAGGCCTCGTATGACACTCCCCATTCTGAGCCCAGAACACCCAGAACTTTGGAAATTGGCTATTGCCAAGTCTGGACTGTGAGTATGGGAAGGGGAAGCTATTCTGTCTGTTGTCCCCACTACCATCCCCCTCTCTCACTATCAACGTAGATCCAGATATTCTGCTTTACTTACCTCTAACCTGACTGTTCCCATACAGAGCTGTGATAAGCCTCCTTACATGCTGTTAGTGGGAAATATCAAAATTTAGACTAACAATCAAACTGTCCAATGCATAAATTGTCATTTATATACTTGTGTTAACTCCCATTTTGACTCCAGGAAAAGTGTAATGTTGGTTTGAGCTCGAGAAGGAATCTGGATTCCGGTAACTTTGCCCAAACCTTGGGAATCCTCCCCCTCAATACATTTAATTAATGAAGTGTTACAGCGAATTCTCAAAAGATCTAAGAGATTTGTTTTCACTTTAATCACTGTGATCATGGACCTAATTACAGTCACTGCACTGGCCACCACTGCCGAAATGGCGTTACATCAATCTATTCAAACGGCTCATTTTGTTAATGATTGGCAAGCCAATTCCACCCAAATGTGGAATTCTCAACAAGGCATTGATCAAAAATTGGCTAATCAAATTAATGATTTAAGACAGTCTGTTATTTGGTTTGGAGATCGGGTAATGAGCCTCGAACATCGCATGCAAATGCAGTGTGACTGGAATACCTCTGATTTCTGTATCACCCTGTATTCCTATAATGAGACTGATCATTCATGGGAAACGGTCAAAGGACACCTTCTGGGTAGGGAAGATAATTTATCATTGGACATAACTAAATTAAAGAAACAAATTTTTGAAGCCTCTCAAGCTCATTTATCCATTGATCCTGGAGCTGAGGCATTAGATCAGGTGGCAGAAAATATTTATGGATTAAACCCCACGACCTGGATTAAGTCTATTGGGGTATCCATTGTAGTAAATTTTGGAATTATTAAAATTTACTGTTAAATCGGCTTGTTTTTAGCATGCCAGACCAGTGAAAGAATCCTGCGTCAAAATCAAGAGAACAAACAAGCCTTCATCACCATGGCACGTTTATATAACAAGAAAGGGAGAGGTGTTGCCAGAAGTCAGGAACCCCAAATGGAGGGACAGACTGAAGTCATGGCAGAAGAATATAAATTGTGAAGATTTCATGGACATTTATTAGTTCCCCAAATTAATACTTTTATAATTTCTTATGCCTGTCTTTACTGCAATCTCTGAACATAAATTGTGAAGATTTCATGGACACTTATCACTTCCCCAATCAATACCCTTGTGATTTCCTATGCTTGTCTTTACTTTAATCTCTTAATCCCATCATCTTTGTAAGCTGAGGAGGATGCATGTCACCTCAGGACCCTGTGATGATTGCGTTAACTGCACAGATTGTAGAGCACGTGTGCTCGAACAATATGAAATCTAGGCACCTTGAAAAAAGAACAGGATAACAGCAATGTTCAGGGAACAAGAGAGATAACCTTAAACTCTGACTGTCAGTGAGCTGGGTGGAACGGAGCCATATTTTTCTTCTTTCAAAAGCAAAGGAGAAATATCACTGAATTCTTTTTCTCAGCAAGGAATATCCCTGAGAAAGAGAATGTGCCCCTGAGGGTAGGCCTATGAACGGCCCCGTTGGGGGCGGCTGTTTTTTACGGTCAAAGCTGAAGGGATGAAATAAGCACCAGTCTCCTGTAGCACTCCCAGGCTTATTAGGACAAGGAAATTCCCGCCTAATAAATTTTAGTTAGACAGGTTTTCTGTTCTCAAACCCTGTCTCCTGATAAGATGTTATCAATGACAATGTGTGCCCGAAACTTCATTAGCAATTTTAATTTTGCCCCATTCTGTGGTCCTGTGATCTCACCCTGCCTCCATTTGCTTTGCGATATTTTATTACCTTGTGAAGCATGTGATCTCTGTGACCCACACCCTATTCATGCATTCCCTCCCCTTTTGAAAATCACTAAAAATACTTGCTGGTTTTATGGCTTGGGGAGCATGACGGAACCTGCCAACATGTGAGGTCTTCCCCGGACACCCAGCTTTAAAATTTCTCTCTTTTATACTCTTTCCCTTTATTTATCAGACCAGCTGATGTGTAGGGAAATAGAAAAGAACCCATGTTAACTATTGGGGGTGGCTTTCCCCAATAGAACTGGAGACAATTAAGTATGGGATGAATGTTAAGATGCAGCTAGTGAGTGTTGGGAGAGGAGGTCAGAGTCTCTCATTAGCCAAATATTCTGTGTCTTCTGCTATTCATGAGGTGATGAACCAACCAATTATGAATAAGCATGAACACAGCTTTGCTGTTTTGTGCATGTATCTTCCTGTAGCTCAGTGGGGAGTGTGTGTGTGTGTGTGACTATTCCTGCCTACTAAATTGTTAGCTCCTTGAGGACAGGGACCACATGAGTCAGGAAACGTTTTAGATGGAGCATCATCCTTGAAGTCAGGGCAGTGCAAAAGTGGTACCATTAAGGGAACACAATACATAAAAGCTGAGACCAGTTAGAAAGCATCTTTCAAGTTAATTGTTGAGTAAAAATGAAAGGAATGTAGAATATGTTTTAAACATGTACGGACCACAAAACAATGTTAATTAAAGATTGTTTTCCAAAGAAGATAAATGTTGGATTTACAAGAAAACAGAAGTTAACAATGAGGAGCATTTGTAAAGTTACAGAACTGGAAAGTTTCACACCACATGCAGATGATGACAGGGGATGTACTGAAACAGTAGATAGGGTAGTGTGACTGGATTAAGATAAATAGGTGGAAAGTCTGATTGAGCTAATTCTTATAGAAAGTGTGTAGGGTATAAACAATAAATAAACAAACGAAGATAATAGTGGAAGATCCTGATCACCTGACAGAAAGTAAATAATTGATTTGAAACCAAAGCAGCTCCTGAGTTCTTAGGAAGGAAAAGTAAACACTAGTATCATAATTTAAATGATGTTTGAGAAAGAGTTTCCAGCAATAATTTCTATCTCTTCACAGAATGTAAACATTAAATTAAAAGGAAGGAAGGAGCCTATGGTTATTATTTTATAAGTGACCTTGTTTTCAATATGACCAATTCCACATAAAAAGCTGAGGAGATATAACAAATGGACCGGAAGCTTTGGGTTCTATCCCTGATTTTCCCTGGGCTACCACTTCTGCTTTCCAGTCTGACGACTAGATTTTTTTTTTCTTTTCTCTTTTCTTTCTTTCTTTTTTTTTTTTTTTTTTTGAGACCGCATTTCGCTCTTGTTACCCAGGTTGGAGGGCAGTGCCACCATCTCAGCTCACCGCGAACTCTGCCTCTTGGTTCAAGCAATTCTCCTGCCTCAGCCTCCTGAGTAGCTGGGATTACAGGCATGCACCAACACGTCTGGCTAATTTTGTATTTTTAGTAGAGACAGGGTTTTTCCATGTTGGTCAGGCTGGTCTCAAACTCCCGACCTCAGATGATCCACCCACCTTGGCCTCCCAAAGTGCCGGGATTACAGGCGTGAGCCACCGCACCTGGCCTCTTTTCTCTTTTAAACTTATTTTTGTCTCTACTTTGTTATGTTATCTGGGGCAAGTCACATCAGCTCTCTGGGTATCAGAATCTTCAACCGTAACATGAGGAGGTAGGATCCAGATTGTCACTAAGGATGGCTTTCAAATGTACAATTCTAAAAAATTCCATAAAATTAATAGAATACAATCCTAGCTAATATTCCCCACAGATAAGCAAATTCCCATTTCTCCTATGAAGGGAAGAACACAGGACTCAGAAAACCTGAGGAGATCCCCCAAGTGAGTCTTAGTTCAGTGTTCATTTTAAAAGCAACACTTTCAAAACAAAGTATGTTTTTTCATATTTTAACATGTCTATTAAATACCATAGAACTCATGGGATTTTATGGTCATAATTAGCAGCATTTTTTTTCTTTCTTAGCAGCTCAAAAAATTATGATGTGTTATACATTTAAATTATCTTTTAATTCTCAAGTCCGGTTAAGATCAGAGTATATATAGAAGCAGATCTTTCAAACATCTGATGCAACAGGATTTAGATGAATCAGGAACACAGGTGGAATGAGACAGAGTCTCCAAAGTGGTTGTCACAATTTTATTAATTTACAGAAAATCCTCGTACACTATTAAGATAGTCCCTCTATATCTCCTGCTCAAGGTCATTCTTAAATAACTAATTCTTCTAAAGAAGACCCAGGGTTCTGTTAGTTGCAGCTTTTTATTGTATTGTTATTCACTGTTGTTGTACTTATCATCATAATAATTATTAATTTAGATCAATGTTTTTCAAACTGTAGACTGAAACCTATTTGTGGATTGTATCGTCAGTATAGTGCGTCATCACAGCATTTTAACAAATAAAGCAACATACGCTAAAACAGGAAATCTCATCCTATCTGGTTAAGTCTCATTTCCTGAGACTCTTTCTGGATATGCTTTCTTTTTTTATCTTTTAATTTGTATTTTTAGTTCTGGAGTACATGTGCAGGATGTGCAGGTTTGTTACATAGGTAAACGTGTGCCATGGTGGTCTGGTGCACCTATCAACCCGTCACCTAGGTTTTAAGCCCAGCATGCGTTAGATATTTTTCCTAACAGTCTTCCTCCCCCAACCCCACCCTGATAGGCCCCAGCGTGTGTTGTTTCCTTCCCTGTGTCCATGTGTTCTCATTGTTCAGCTCCCACTTATGAGTGAGAACATGCCGTGTCTGGTTCTCTGTTCCTGTGTTAGTTTGCTGAGGATAATGGCTTCCAGCTTCATCCATGTCCCTCCTTGCAAAGGACATGATCTCATTCTATTTTATGACTGCATAGTATTCCATGGTGCACATGTACCACATTTTCTTTATCCAGTCTATCGATAGGCATTTCTACTGATTCCATGTCTTTGCCATTGTGAATAGTGCTGCAATGAACATACACATGCATGTATCTTCTTAATAGAATGATTTGTATTTCTTTGGGTATATACCCAATAATGGAATTGTTGGTTCAAATGATATTTCTGGTTCCAGATCTTTGAGGAATAGCCACACTGTCTTCCACAATGGTTGAACTAATTTACATTCCCACCAACAGTGTAAAAGTGTTCATACTTCCCCACAACCTTGCCAGCATCTGTTGTTTCTTGACTTTTTAATAATCACCATTCTGACTGGTATGGATACACGTACAAGCATACATTCACATATGGGAGTCCTGGGTCATGGTTTAGGATGCATTTTTTTTGTGGGTTGTGATCAAAAAAGATTTAAAAATGCTAATCTAGGCCCAGCCTTGGAGGGCACTGTGGCTGGCTATTAAACAGCTTGAAGCATAAGCAACCATGCAGAAAGATGCTGAATTTAGGGCAATGTCTTTGCAGAAGCACCATGTCCATAACCATACCAAAAACATGCTTGGCAAAATAGAGGTGCTTTGGATTGCTTTGAACTAGCTACTCATTAAGAAGTATTTGGTGAATCTATTCTCTTTACAAGCCATCTGTATCGCCAGTCTCATTTGACAGTCCTTCTACTCAAAGGCCCCTAACTATTTAATTACTAATTGTAAACTGATAGGAATTTATAACAAAAAATTTCAATTGATCTCTGATAGTTGGTGATAACCTTTATTTCTATTATAAGAAAATTCCTTGGGAAATTCTACTTTGAAATTTGGTCTCAGATGTTTAATATCTTTCAGGCAGTACATTCACCTAAGGAAGGTATTATTTGAGGAAGTAGACATTGTTAAATACCTTTCCTTCCAAATTACTCAGAATGATAAAGAGTTAGGTCCCCTTGCAGGCATATCATTCACTTGGTGTTTCCTATATCGCCCTGGAGTTTCTGCTTTTGCTTCTATTTCAAGCATCCTTCCTGTACGTCAAAACAGGGGGTTCCTACAAAGGAGGAAATGAAACCAGCAGCTGTAATCATGAAAATGAGAAAGTATTGCTTCCCTCCAACCTGTATAAGTGGTGGAGTCTATGTCATAACTGAAGAATATTCTTCCTATCCCTTAGCTTTTTCAGAGCAACATTCTAATGTTGACTCTCTTTGAGATTCTAACCAGGAGTAGCACCCTATGCTTATCTACAATCTCCTCATGGAACCAAATCATTTGATTTTACAAATGAAGAAACTGAGGCCTAGGTAAGCTTGTCACTAGCCCAAGTTCGGAAAGCCTGTTACTGGGAGATCTGACATGGTGAAGATGTCCCACAGCAGACTGGTTATGTTACACTGACTTACTGCATTTAGACTCTTTTTCAAGGATGCCTTAAATCTTTGAGAGAAGTGTAATACCTGACTCAGGTATTTTAAATCTATTATTGAGTTTCCATATGGAAGTTTCTCCTCTTACTGAAAATCATACTAGATGGGTACAACTAATAAATCCTAATAAATTTAATAAGTGATATAATCTGATTTTAAATTCCTTGCTATAGTTTTCATGTGCTTCAGAAACAGATGAATAAAGGCTGTACATTCTTTCTCAAGATATCTGTGAGGAAGATCAATGGTGAGTTGATTTGCCTCTAGCATGGACATTCTGTAACCAAAATTCTCTTTATCCATTTGGATGCTATGAAGTAATATATTACTAATAAATATAAAAATACTACACCTGGTTTAAGTATAAGGCTTGAATCACTGCTACTTCAAAAGGAGTCAAAGGATTTTATTTATAGGTTGGAGAATACAGGAGATTCAGAAAAGGAGTAGCTTTTTAAAGATCATTATTTTGAATGAGAAAAGGAAGACCAAGTTTAAAATAAGCAAGATGAGAAAGAGAGAAAAAACTTTTTGACATCTGAGTAAACGAAACAACCTCAGATGTCTTTGATTAGTGTTTTCACAGAGGTTGCTGTCAAGAAAGTTTCCATCCAAATGAATTCTATTTTTTAGTTCATATCTTTGTAAAATACATCTTGCTAGAAAAATGAATTTATCTTGTGTAATCTATACAGTATGGTTAAAACTGACAAAAGAAAATAAAATATTAAGGCAAAATTAAAACAATCTGCTAAAAAATATGTTCAGATATCAAATACATAAATTCATAAAATAAGTGGAAAAATCTAAATACACTGGTATGTACAATGACCAATAAATATACACATTGAAGTATGCCCATTCAATATACTATGCAATAATTCAGCTGTTAATGGAGATTACGTTGCAAAGCAAAAATATTTATGATATGTAGAGATGTTACAAACGTGTACTATATATACAAAATGATGAGCTCTGTAATTCCATCTTATTACTCCCATTTAAAAGAAAACCGGCAGTCATTTAAATGGCAGTTTCTGAAAGACCATAATATTAATAGTGGGTATCTTTGGTAAAAGTTTTGAGATCTGAAAAAATTTTATTTTAAAATTTTGTAAAATAGCCACAAATTAGGGTTTTTAGAGCAATAAATGTGTTTCGATTATAGAGAAAATAATCTTCCCTTCCTTTCTGCAAATATTATTTCCACTGTAAGTTTGTGGTCAATAAAGCTCAACAATTGGCTAGGATTTCCTCAATTTATGTTAAAAGTACTTCATTTTTCCTGAATTCACCTGGAAGTCTCTGTTAATGAGATCATAGATGAGAATATAAAACAAAACAAAAATAACTATAGGCCTCCAAATAATGCCACAAAATTCACACACTGAAACCGACAGACTGACAAATCGGACACACTAAAGTTCAGGCAGTTGGCTCACATACTGATTCACAGCCTATTTCCTGTTACCTTATCCATAATTTTTGTACACATAGCTATTTGACTTCCAAGCCTGTAGTAGATTAGAGCCAACAAGTTGAATGGGAGTTGAGAAGGGGTGGAGTAGCTACTGATAGTGCAGCAACAAGGAACGGAACAGAAAATTATAAAAAGAAAACCTGGAAGCATCCGGTTGATATACAGATTGTGTATAGGGGCAAACAAGTCTACATCCTTCAGTGGGTCCCAGATCATCAATATATAATTGTAGAGGAAAATAACTTAATTTTAACAATAGTTAACACTGAGTAATAAAGAAAGGCAAAAATATAACCAGAATCTACTTTTTAAGAAGCTGAAAACTGAATTACATTGCTTAATATAATCCCACATAAAAAGCTTACAATAAAATTAATCTAGTGTTTCAAGGGACAAATGATCAACTATGTTGAATGATTCATCCCCAGCTGTTTTAGGATCACTTTTTTTTTTTTTTTTTTTTTTTTTTTTGAGACAGAGTCTTGCACTGTCACCCGAGCTGGAGGGCTGGCGTACAATGGCATAATCTCGGCTCACTGCAACTTCCACCTCCCGGGTTCGAGCAATTCCCCTGCCTCAGCCTCCCGAGTAGCTGGGATTACAGGTGCCCACCACCATGCACGGCTAATTTTTGTATTTTTAGTAGAGACAGGGTTTCACTATGTTGGCCAGGCTGGTCTCGAACTCCTGACCTCATGATCCACCCACTTCGGCCTCCCAAAGTGCTGGAACTACAGGCGTGAGCCACCGCACCCAGTAGGATCACTTATATTTAGGGTAATTTTTTAAAAACTTTTGCTTCCTTTTTGCATCACTTGAGAACACATGCTTCTTTCTTAGTGCTAGCCCAATATTAGGGCTATTATGTTAATATTTCTGCCTGACTGAAATGGTATAGACAGGTCATAATGGTACCAAAAGACAAGAATGTGACTAGCTTGTCCCATCCTTGCTTTCTGTGGATGTTCATTCTAGCATCCACTGTGGACTAATACATATCTTACGCTGGCAGATCAGTACATTGTTCCTGTGCAGCTAGTTCTGTTGTTGCCTGGTAGAGCTTGCTGGTGTCCTTTCTGTGGCACAGCCAGCTGCTTGCAAAGAGCAGAGCAGGGTTAGACCCAGTTCTAACCCTGCAGAACTGGGTTCCAGTTGCCAGAGCTCAGCCCTAAAATTGGGCGATCTAGCATCCAGGTGATGATAACAACAGTGACAAACTGCTGACACAGAACCCCCAAATTCTTTATCATCACAGAATAAATAATACTCCTTAAAATGAATCGTAGGCAAACCCTTAGGTCAAAACCCAGTTGGGTGTATTTTTGACTTGTTCCTTTGAGTGAGGGCTCCTCTTCCTATCCTTGTTCTTCCATTTAGGTACTAAAGTTTTTCTGTCTTGTAAAATGTCACTTTTGTGATTGTCAGTCCCCTCTTTGCCTTTCTCTCTCAACATTTCCATTCCCTTGTCTTCTAGTCTGGAGATTGCTCTGCTAAGTCCCCGCCTCCCACAGCTCCTTGGCCACAGTCCGAGGCTGGTGGGTGGAACGTTGTTTGTCAGGGACTGTCTGGGTCAGAGGTGGCTGGGCTGCTGCTCAGCTGGAGGGACAGACACGGTCTCCAGCTGCACGGCTAGTGGAGAAAGGACGCTTTCAGTGCCCTCTCTTCTCCTCACAAGATATGGGATCACAGGGGTTTCTTTTTCCTTTCCCGCTCTTTACCCAGCTGGCACAGCATCCCCTTCCCTAGCATTCTGCCTCCCAGATGGAACATGGGGACAGAAAGTTAGAGAGACCCATCCTTGGCACCTGGAAACTATCTATCCAGAATTTATATCTAAAAGGAAAGCGCCTCATCTAAATCAAAATATTTGCCCTCTTGTCAAGTGTCATGTCCCCTTCAATTCCTCAGTTTCCACTGAATTTCTCTCTGCAAATTTTTATTCCCATTTCTCTTGGAGCCAAGGTCAGCAATCCCTCAGTCACTTGTTGAGGGGGCTACTTTTCTTCAATGCACTGTTTTGTTTTGTTTTCAACTCAGTTTCTTGTTTCAGTTTCTGCTTTTCTTTCCCTTTTTCACTCCTCCCTAGCCAGTTGTTCTCTGACCCTGCACTAATTCCGCCTCCTCCTCTCCTGATTTCTTTCCAGATTGTTCTTCACTCGGTCCCATTTCACTCTCTGGCCTCATGCCCCTCCCAATGTCCAATGTCACCCATCCCTTTCTCATTCTCATTTGTTCCCCGTATTCTTTTGGTAATTTCTGCCCCCGCAATCCTTATCTTTTCTGTCCTAAATGTTCTGTTTGTCTTTCTTTCCCCTCTTCCGATAAACTGAATCCAGAGAGAAGGAAAGACACTTCCTGCCTATGAAATTGTGCCATTCCATTTTAACAAAAATAAGCACTGCCAGTAAAATTGCTTAACACTAATGAAAAATAAATGTTTGTAGAAAAGATAGGAAGCAGGACAAAAAGTACTTATTTGCCATGATTGAAGTTAAAATTTGAAACTGTGAATTAAAAAGGAGACATTCTTTTAATAGTTAATGAGCCAAAGTTGGGAAACTCAGTGTTAATATTTCTAAGGTTTATGACCAATTCTGTCCTATTAAGCATTTTAATCAAATATTGGACAATTTATTACTTCTTTGTATAATTCTTATTTTTTAAAATTATTAATTTTAATAGCACAAATCCATTGTAAAAAAAATTAAAAATAGAAAAGGACATACCATGAAGTTATTTTCCCCTGTACCCGAATCCTAGGCCACTTTTCCAAATGTAAACACAGTTCATTCATAATAATAATGGTGTATATGTATGTGTATATAACACGCACATAAATAATAATATGTATATATAACTATGTTTCTCTATATGTTCATTCTCCCCTTTTTATACAAACGGAAGCATGCTATACATATTATAATGCAACTTGCTTCATTCCATTCATATAGGATGGAATAAATTTCACATAAGCATATATAAATCTACTTCACTCTTTTCCATGATTGCATAGCACCCCCACTTTTTTGTAGATTCAGGGGGTTCATGGGCAGGTTTTTTACATGGATATAATACATAATGATGAGGTTTGGGTTTCTAGTGTACCCATCACCCAAATAGTGAACACTGTACCTAATAGGTAAGTTTTTAACCCTTACGCCACTTCCACCCTTCCCCCTTTTGAGAACTCCATATTATCAATATACCATAACTCTATTCTAAACATTTTTGGTCTCTGAAAACTTTATATTCTTAAAAATTACTAAAGATCTCAAAGAGTTCTATCTATCTCTATATATCAGAAATCATCATGATACATTTAAAAACATATTAATTATAAGTTAATTGAGTTATAAGACCATCACATATTAATATAAATAATATACTTTTTGGTGAAAATTAAAATTAATATATTTTTCAAAATAAAAAGATTTAGTGAGAAAAAATAGCATTACTTTATAACATTTGTAACTCTCCTTAATGTTTGGCCTAACTGAAGACAACTGAATTCTCATATTTGCTTGTGTATTAAATCTGTTGCAAGATGATGTTTTCGTGGCAGTAAATCTGGCTTAACACAGATATGGAAGTAGAAAAGGGAGGAGTATTTTTTTTTTCCACTACACCCAGCTAATTTTTGTATTTTCAGTAGAGAAGGGGTTTTGTCATGTTGGCCAGGCTGGTTTCAAATTCCTGACCTCAAGTGATCCACTTTCCTCGGCTTCCCAAAGTGCTAGGATTTACAGGGATGAGCCACCATGCCCCACCAGGAGGAGTATTTTAATAGGCTGTTTAGATAATTGCAAATGTTCTTCTCCAACTACACTGAAACTCAAACTGGTAGTTCGTTTTTGTTTGTTTGTTTGTTTGTTTGTTTAGAGACAGGTCTCATTCTGTCTCCTAGGCTGGAGTACAGTAGTGTTATCATAGCTCACTGCAGCCTGGAACTCCTGGGCTCAAGCAATCCTCCTGTCTGAAGCTTCCCAAGTAGCTGGGATTACAGGTGCATGCTACCATGCCTGGATAATTTTGTAAAACTATTGTGGAGACAGGGTCTCAATATGTTAACCAGATTAGTCTTGAGCTCCTGTGCTCAAGTGATCCTCCCATCTCAGCCTCCCAAAGTGCTAGGATAACAGACATGAACCACTGAACCCAGCCAAAGTGGTAGTTTCTTTTTTCTTCTTCTTTTTCTTTTCTTTTTTATTTTGAGACAGAGACTTGCTCTGTTGCCTAGGCTGGAGTGCAGTGGCACAATCTTGGCTCACTGCAACCTCTGCCTTCCGAGTTCAAGCGATTCTCCTGCCTCAGCCTCCTGAGTAACTAGGACTACAGGAGCATGCCGCCATGCCCGGCTAATTTTTATATTTTTAGTAGAGATAGGGTTTCACCATATTGGCCAGGCTGGTCACGAACTCCTGACCTCATGATCCACCGACCTTGGCCTCCCAAAGTGCTGGGATTACAGGCGTGAGCCACTGTGCCCAGCTTGTAGTTTCTTAAAGGTTAGTTGCATTATAGAATTTGAAGCTACCTCAATAAACTTTTCCTACTTGGTTATATTAAATTCTATTGAGCTATCTTACACTTTGAATGAATCACTTACCCATACATGATTTTGTAGCATCATGCATTACCCATTTATTTCAAATGTTGACATATTTTATATCATATTACAAAATTATATTAATTAATATCAACACCAATCTTCCCAAAAAGTTATTAAATATTGGGACTTTGTCAAGTTCATAGGGGCAGATATATACTTTTCCAAAAAAATCTTTTTTTGAGACGTCTGGCTCTGTCACCCAGGCTGGAGTGCAATGACAAAATCTCAGCTCACTGTAATATTTGCCTCCTGGGTTCAAGTGATTCTGCTGCCTCAGCCTCCTGAGTAGCTGGGACTACAAATGCATGCCACCACATTCAGCTAATTTTTGTATTTTTAGTAGAGACAGGGTTTCGCCATGTTGGCCAGGCTGATCTGGAACTCCTGACCTCAAGTGATCTGCCCGTCTCAGCTTCCCAAAGTGCTGGGATTACAGTGAGCCACTGTGCCGGCCCACTTTTTGAACTTCTAATATTCCTTTGACAACTCAAATTGTACCATTATCAAGAAATATGTACCACTGTCAAGAAACATGGACCACAGCTTTCTTGAATTGGCAATTTCACTTCATTTATTTTTGAGACAGTCTCTTTCAAATACTCAATTCTGTCATTTTATCTGTCAGTCATTTTTCTTCAAGAAAAATGTTACTCTGCTATAGTTCAACTTCCAACTGAAACAACTGCAGAGTGCTTTTTCTTGAGACAACCCCTGCACTTCGATACGCAGCAAAAATGCTTTTTGCATGCTTCCCATTTTGTCACATGGAATATTAAAACACAAGTACTCAACAGTCAAGATTTAATGTAATTGTCATCACCTATACTGCCTCATTAAGGATATTCTTAAGTAAAATTGGCCTTTTATTTTTTTCAGATGAAACTGTGTGGTGGTGAAGAATATAATAACTACTAAGATAGTGGGAGCCGCTACCTTGATTCATGCAAAGCACCATAAGTTTTACCTACCATTGCTTTTGCATTTGCAGTGGAAATGTCAAAACAATGAAAAAGGTGAGGATTGTTTTTGCATTACTAAGAAAATAGCTTTGTTCTTATAGTCAACCACAGAAGTCCATGGACCACATTTTAAGAACTGCTACCGTTATTTATTTCACCTGTCCCACCTTGTTGAACACAAACTGTTTCTGGTCCTTTGCCGATACAAACATGTCTACAATACATATCTTTAAATCAACATTTCTTGATATTCCATTTTCTTTATATTTTAAATTATTTCAGCTTCAAAGGTATTCAAAGAGCTAAAAAATTCTTTTATTTTCTGTCATTCTTCTCACGACTACCAAAGTATCTATTGACAGCAAGTCTGATATCCTGTTAAAAGGAAAGACCAACCAGCTTCTGTTATTAAAATAGCATCCTTTGGCATACGAAGATGTCAGTCGATCTGCATTTAGAGATTTATGGGAGAAGTGGGTTTTATTCTATATAATTCTTTATAGAAAAAAATAGAGAAATCTGAACAGAATTGTGCTATGATCCTCATTATTCTGGTGCTTTTGGAATTTTTCAGACAAAACAGAAAAATGGAAGTTATTGATTTAGAATATCTGCTATTTGAAAATAATTGGATTGACGCAGAAACTAAAGTGCTGATAATAATCCATTTAGTTATTCAAAAAATCTTTTCTCAGGAATCTACTATGTTTAGTACATTGTACCAATACCAGCCATTGCAGAGACAGTATAAATGCATTAGAGACAGGCCCTGGCAGCAAGGAGCTTACCAAGAGTAGTTGAAAAGCTTTTGCAAAGTCAACTGAAAAGATCACATGCACTTCTTTCAGTTTAAGCATCATGGAGAGTAATGTGTTAGTCCATTTTATGTTTCTATAAAGGAATATCTGAAGCTGCATAATTTATCAAGAAAAGAAGTTTATTTGGTTCAGAGCTCTGCAGAATGTACAAGAAGCATGGCACCAGAATCTGCTTCTGGTGAGGCCTCAGGAAGCTTTTACTCATGGCAGAAAGAAAAGGTAGAACAAGAGAGATGCCAGGCTCTTTTAAATAATCAGATCTCATGTGAACTAACAAGGTAAGAACTCACTTATTACCACAAAGGTGGCACAAAGCCATTCATGAAAGATCCACCCCCATGACCCAAAACCCTCACACTAGGCCCCACCTCCAACACCGGAGATCACATTTCAACATGAGATTTGGAGAGGGGGAATCATCCGAACTACATCAAGTAGATTGAGCTTAGGCAATGTAAATATATGATCTTTTATCTTACCGATAATTAAGGTGACTATACAGTCCTGGGTTTATACTGGCTGCCTTAGCATAATTATTAATGGCAGACTGGGCATGGTAGTATGCTCCAGTAGTCCCAGCTACTTGGGATACTGAGGCAAGAGGGTCACTTGAGCCAACGTGTTCAAGCCTGCAGTGAGCTATGATCATGTCACTGTGTTCCAGCCTGGGCAACAGAAGGAGACTCCATCTCTAAAAACAAAAAGTATTATTAGAACCTCCCTTTAATTTTCAAAAGTGTCCCAGTTTGGACAATAAACTACACAGTCATGCACTAATAATAGACTTCCAGTTCCTCTCCAAGTCTCATTTTATCATTCTACTTTTTATAAACCCTGGCAGAAAATTTTGGTAGAAGGCTAACATTTACTAAATACCTACTATATGCTGCATGTACTTTCTATACAAATTTCATTCTATATTTACAACAACCCTACGGGAGTATTATATCCTCATTTTACAGATAAGGACACTGAGACTCAGAAAGTGCAGGAACTTGCCTAAGATTACAAACAAATAAGGGTCCAAATTAGGATTTGTCTACTTCTGTCCACTATCAAAATCCATGCTCTTTCCTCATTTTTTCAGAAGTGTTTCATGGAGCTGGCATCAAAATCACCTAGGTACTTATTTTGCAGACAGACTATAGGGCCTCACTCCAAATCTACTGAACCAGAATGTCTCACGGTAGGGCCTGATATCTGCATTTGCAATAAGCCCATTAGGTGATTCTCATGCACTAGAACACTTGAGGACCACTGCTTTAAATTACACTACCTCCAGAGCTCAGCCACCAATCATTTCTTCAAACAAAAGATATTTTTTTCTAATATTCAAACATTGGTGGGTTCCAAAAGTAATAGCATATATCCTACTTGGAAACTCCAGTTTTCTTAAATAATAACCAGGTAGTATATCTGTTGGTAACTTCGTACAATTGGTCTCTTCAGGTGATTTAACTAAACATTCATTCTCCCTGTGAACTGTTTCCCTTTCCAAGAGATTTTCATAGGCCCCTCACATGGTTAAGTGGAAGCTTTTCTCTGAAAAAGCCAATTCTATGTGTTCACACCGACATTTCAGCAATGAAAATTGTGGCTATATCATCTCCCAACTTTAGCAAAGGACCCCGGGATACAGTATTTTTTGTATTGCTGAAAAACTATAACAAGAATCAACTTTTCCTGACACTCATTACAGCAGAATCATTTAACAGCCATTAGTGAATTTTTTTGAGAACTATGGCTCTATGCCCACTGAATAGATCCAATTCATGTATTTTACATTACAGAATAATAAAGATTAACTAAGTCCATGTGATGTGACTTTTACAACATACTCCTGGCTTACAATTTAATAAATTTTGAAAGGCATATTTGTTCAAGCTTGACATGTCCTTGAATCTACAAACAGAATGTTAATGGCTACCTTCTGCAGTCTCTTATCTGTAAGAATATCTAAAATGCTCCAGATCACTGATGCTCTTGGAAAGTACCCTCTACCTGTGTGTTATAAAATGCGTTTCTAGATTTATATATAGTTTAGCCTAGGTCATGCTCTGATAGAAACTTTTGCCTAGGAGGAAAGACTGAAGCAGCACCAAGTCAAGGCCCTCGGAAAAGTCTACTACACAGCAGGGTAGCATTATTAGATCAAAACAAGTATTGAAAGAGGGTGAGAAACTCCAATCAAATCTGGGCCAGACTCAGTGGTCAGAGAAAAAAAAAAAATGGACCTTAGAGGTCATCTTGTTCAGATTTTGAGGTATCTGCCCTCAGTAGCCATGGTAGGATTATCCAGTAAGCCTGAAAGCCCAAGGTGAGAGCAGTGAGGAAGTCCTAATTCAATGAAAAACAGTCCCATAGAAACTAGCTGAGAAAGTTGTGTAGGGCTGAAGAGTTAAAAGGAAGTAGGCCTAGTAGGAGGGTTAGGGAGGCAGAGTCACCATGGTCATAAAGGTTAGGGGAGGCTGTAGCTCAGGGCTTACATGGGCACTGGGCTTCTGTTCACCCAGCAGGATAGAGGAAACACGGCTTCGAGACTCCACTTGCAAGTGGGAGGAGATGGGGACCAGCCCTAATGCAAAACCTGTTTGGTTCTCATTGACGTGTGACTTTGGCTGGTCTAAATTTGGAGATAACACCATCATTAATACCTGCAGATTCATTTGCATGTTTTAATACAGTCTCACTGGCTAGTGCCTTTGGGTTATCAATGTCCTATTTAGATTCATCATCAAGTATGGTAAGTTTTGGAGTCTTTTGTTGAATGCTTTATTGAGGTTGGAAGGGATATTATACCTAAAGTTGATGTCCAGAACCATCTGGAAAGGTGAACCTTAGTTTATTGTATGCCAGCTCCAACAGATATTTTGATGTTTGAAAGCCTCTGGTTCATCTTGTTATGAATAAGAATGTACATTTAATTGGCAGGAGCTCAGAATGATTCATGCCAAACTATAAGAGGACAACAATCAGAGTCCCTTGAAATAATAGCATGATTTCCTCCCTAGAATTCATCATTTATAAGCAAGACATTTATACTCATGGCTTATGAACAGTTTTAATTCCTTAGACATGCATATTTTATCTTGACCATGCTATATGCAAGACTTCTGAAAACTATTTAAAAGAAGAAAATGTTTTAGCCAGAATCTACACCTAATAGTCTGGAGTAAAATCCGAGAGAAATATAAAGGTGCAGCACTATAGTAAAGCCATAGAAAGTGATTAAGAATCTTTAGACCAGAACCTACCTGGCTCTTTCAGGACTTTAGAACTTCCTTAATAAGTACGCAAAATAGCATCAGTGCTTCTTGCTCCATCCCTCACGTTAACAATCACAGCGCTGTACATATAGGAGTGGTACCTGGGAATTTCCAGCAATAAATTTTGTAGTTCCCTCAGTTGACTTTCAGAAATTGTGGTCTTGAAACTTATCTGTGTTGATAGTATCATGCTGGATGATATGAGCAAGGGCTCAGCTGAAAGGATGGGACAATCTGGTAGGGATAGCAGTACTGAAGATGTTCCATTACACACCAAAAAAGTGGAGTCATTCTTGGAGAGTTATTTACATGGACCCTCCCTATTCTGCTTTAGATGAAAACTTTTGAAACAAATAAAAGTCATATGGATCTTTTTGAGTGTGCTCTTACTCTGCTCATTTTGACACAACTGTTAAATACTGCAAGGAACTGTCAGTAGACTGATGTGACTTCTGCTACAGTGAATGAAGTCACAAGCCTGTCTTATACAAGAGCCAGGGTCCAGAAATAACAGCAGGGAGGACTATGAAGGTGCTCTTTCCAGCATAACCAGGCAAGAGTAGTATCACTAGAAGGAACTCCTCTAACATCACTTGGCAGGGGTATTTCAACCAACCTCTGCCTGGGGATCACCAGGACTGGAAAGATATAAACCAGTAATTCTTCTTGGATCCCAGCCACTGCTGAAGACATCTAATATTTCTATTTTTATTAATATAAACAGACAGCTTTGAAAAGGGATCCTTCCCACATTTTATAAGATTGCATTAGGTAAGTAGGAAAGTGTCATATAATCTGGGGACACTCTAGTTCACCATTATTACTGCACTCTATCTGATTTCCCATAGTTGTGCCATTGGTGATGGAGTGTGAGTTTAACCAGTGGTGGCTTCTGTTTCAGTGCTGATACATGTTGTTCAAACAAAAAGAGTATTTGATTATAATGATTATTTTAAAATAGTCATTGGATATTCTGGAATAAAGCAACTGACCCTCAACTGTGCTGTCTTGTGGAATTAAGAGGAAGGGTATTCAGAAAAGTGGTTATGAATGTTTCTAAGAACATAGCTCTCATACTTGAGTCCTCAGAACAGAGATTCATTAGACAGCCAACCCTAAGCAACAAGGAATGGTGAAGACGTGTCCAGCTTGCTAAGCAGCCTGGCTCTTCTCCATATGGGGAATTAGTCTCTCTTGTCTTTTACTGAAGAGGATCACATTTCAGCTCAAGAGTAGCAACATAGATTTGGTCAAGGACTTCTCCCCTAGCTCCACCCCCTGAACCTACACACCCAGATGGGAATGTGGTGGTTTAGCAAATTGAATGCAAGTTCAGAGATTGCTTTAAACAACAAAAGCAAGAACTTGATGTAATTTGCACACACACAAAAAAAGAGATACACATACATACATACATAGAAAGAAAGCAGCTAGTTGCAAAGTAATCAAAGAGCAAATAACACTGGAACCTAATTTGCCAATTGCCTCATGTCTAAGTGAATGTTCAGAACCAGCTGGATACCACTGAAGCCTGCAAAGTTAACCTCCCATTTAACTCTTTTTTGATCTTAGTGCTTAATGCAGGCCAGCATCTGCTCACACATTAACTGTGGAGTACTGCAGATCAAAGAGCCTCTAATTATCTGAGATTTCTTCAGAACTTAAATTTCACTAGCTCAACTAGTAAGATAAAAAGATAACTTAGGTATAAGCATCTGAATAAACCTGCTAGATATTCGAAGACAGCAGGGTAGAGGAAGATGCCTGTAACAAATACTGTTCACACACATTTGTTTTCTACTTCACTTTAAAAGAATGTAGTAAAACCATTTTTCTTAACTGGCAGACATTAAAGGGTTTCAACTGAAAGTTACTAAAATGTTACAAATGGTTCACTAAGGTACATAAGAACAACTTTCACCTAAGGATGTCAAGCATCTAACAAGATGGGGGAACATTAAATCAAGAAAAGTTTAAAACAGAAGTTCATTTTTGTATTAAGAATATACCATCCTGCATGTTATTTGGGTTATAGCCCCAAATATACCTGAATTGTAGGAAACCATGTCTTTTCCACGTTTGTGTCTTGGACTCTGCCATAGTGCCGCAGGCCGGCGCGTGGTAGATGTTCAATAAATGTTTGTTGAGAGAATTGTAAAAAAAATAGTTCACAGGTCTCATTGCATTTCCACAAGTATAAGCAAACTCGTTACTTATGGAATGCATGGGGTCAAGCTTGACTGCTGGTTTATTGGCTGTTATTAAGTCATTTTATTATCCAAATTTAGCCAATGTCTACCTTTAAGTAAAGGCAGTGATATATCTTGCAAAAAAAAAAAAATGATGGAAAAGAATAAAAAACAATTTAAATGACTGTTAAGTCATATACACTGTCATATCATAGTCTTATGAGAAACCCCACCATTATCTAACACATTCTTTAACCTCTGCTTAAACTCTTCTAATAATAGAGAAGACACTATGTCACATGGTAACTCATTCTGGTTAGGGGATAGATTTGATCATTATATAAATGATCCTCCTCATTTGGAAGTGAATTCTGCCTCCCGATGCTTTGTATCTATATGAAAGCCCTCTAACTTTATGAAGATCCTTCAAATATCTGAAAAACATAATTACGTGTTCCTTCCCTCTCATTCCCCCAAACTGAATATCCTCATCCAAAATAAACATTCGTATTCTCTAAGACATGATTTACAGGCCCTCCTTCCTATTTTGGGCATCTTCCAGTCTGCTTATGCCATTTTTCTAATATGAAATACTAACACAGCAAAAAAAATTATTTTAGACTTTTTTTCTATGATCATTGTCTTGTACATGCTTGACTTATATTAAGCTTGATATTAACTGACACTTCGAAGATGTTTTTATGTCAATTACTATTACACAACATCAGCCTATCCTTTATTTGTGTGACTAGTTTTTGTTTCTGAGTTTAGGACTTTACATTTATTTATATTAAAACATTTTCATCTCAATTTCTTTTGCATAATATTTCAAGCTATCATTATAGACTACTGAGTCTTCTTCAGTCTTGAGTCTGTCATTCATGTGACATACATTGTATTAGCTTATCCTCTCCTAAACCAACGGTGAAATAAATACTAAATAAACTCAAAATCAAGTCCAGGAACTTCTATCTGAATCCTATTTTCAGCTTCTCTAAGGCTCCATGCAGGGGAAATTTACGTGTTCTAAGTGCCTTTGAGCCAGAATTATCTTTCAGCATTTTGATGCCCAAAAATGACTAAATGCCTCAGGGCTTTTGTTTGCTTTAGGTTAAAAGCTGGAGAAGTTTCAAACTGTGTAGGAATCTTTTTCTTTAAGCGATGGTATTTCATTTCAGCTTGAAGTCCTGTTTTCGAATGGAACCTTAAGAGACTTCTACCTTTCCTTTCCTTTTCTTCCATAATGTCGATCTCATTTTATGTTCCTCCCAATCTCTACGTCACCCTTACCTCAAAAAATTTTATTCTGTTCTTAAGAGATCATGTTAATCCATTAAGAGGAAACACACTGGAGAGCAGGAACCCAAAACCATCCGAGTGGAGAGACAGACACAAGCACAGAGTGAGACTGTACTTCACATCTGGAAATTCCCTTATTCCTCTTTTGCTTCTCTACTGTTGGTATTATTTTAACATGAAACGGAGCTGAGTTTGAACTGTATAAATAGAAGCCCTTAACAAAATGTACCTCATAGCAAAATGATGGTTTAATGAAACCTAGAGATTAGAGTTCTGCTTTAAGTCAACAAGGTGTTATTTTAACAAACTTCCAAGCTCTAAAGATGTAGAACACAGTTTACAGGTATATGGCACGCTAAGAGATCTGCTACCTACAGGTTCTGACTTGTAATCAGAGGCATTTATCTCATTTGGTTCAGGCAAGGCAGTATCATGTGCAGCTGAGATCCTTTCAGAATAAGAGTTGGAAAACTCATAGCTTGGCCACTCCCTTGCTCTGTGACTTTGGACAAGTCATTTAATCTATGTGGGCTTGTTTCAACTTTTATAAATTGAGGTGGTGCTGAATTAAATCATCCTGAAGTCTCTTTTAGCTTTAACATTATCATTCTTCTAAACATGTTTTTATGCATGAAGTTTACAATGTTTGTGATTATAAAATGATTCATTAAAGAAAAATTAGACAAAATAAAGAAAAATCTTTGTAAAATCACTACCTAAAAACAACTGCTGTTATTTTTCTAATTCTATTTTCTATACATATTTCTACATAATATTTAAATACTAGACATTTTTGTTCACCTGGGGCTCCTCCAGCCTGGGTGTACATACCTTACACCAACGTGACCTGACCTCTCCGGACACTGGATACAACCACAGTCCATTCTAACTAACGAAGGACCTAGAAGTCGTGGTTTGACTGAAACAAACAAAAAAATGAGCTAGACCACTCAATTTAGGAATTCGGAATTTGGAGATTGAGAAATGAAATCAATTAGTAATGAGGTTGAGATGAGCAGATGCATGATATAATAGAAGCTAAGGAAAACATTTTGGACAATGTGCACACTGAAGTTATGACGACAGCAAAATTATGTTTAAGGGGAGGAGGTTGAAGTGGTAGAGCGAGAAATATGGAGTAGGCATGCAGGGAGAAGGCTCGAGAGGAAAATCTAGTAGCCTGAGAGAAGACCTTTGTGCTTAGTAATTTTCCAGATTCAGTTTCCAAGAGGTCTATTTGTTGTTGACTCCTATGCATTGATTCTCATGAGGCTCCTGAAACATACTTAAAATAAAAGTCCTTTTATCTGAGCTGGGTCAATGTTACTGGCAACCAAAAGAGATCTGACTCAATTTAAATTTGAATTAAGATATTTTATTAATGATTATAAACTATTTCCCCAAGTTACTGCATATGGTTTAGATGCATAGTTTTCAATGGCTAAATAATAATGTATAGTAGGATACATTATATAAAGAACCTGAATAACAGTGAAGCTGATTACTGTTAATGCTGTTAGAATTATTCCCTAGGTATTAAAAAATCTAAGACCTGAAGTTACCCAAAGGATTCTGGAAAATCTCCAGCATTCTTTCAAGGATCATTTTACCTGCCAGAAGAGGACACACACACACACACACACACACACAAACACACACACAGAGCTACACAGCTTAATCAGTAGAATTTAACATGGAGAAATTCAGCCTGACTTCAAAAAAGTCTCTTGAGTGCTGTTTTCCTAACTTAACCCATTACAAATGTTTTTATGAGGGCACAGTGGGTATTCTCCAGCTTCCCCATGCCATCATAATTCAGACATAGCCCCACCCTAACCTGCTCTTAGTCATGGAACAAGAAAATCCAGGACAAAGGCCACTGTGAAGTTCAGATGAGCAGGTTAGGCACACAGGAACAACATGTGCACCTAAACTCTAAATCTACATTTTCTAATAGAAATATTAGAAGAATATAAAATGCCATAATTATCTTTATAAGAAAGGTCAAAGTGGTATCAGTTCATAGACGAAATGGTATCAGCTCAAGCAATGGTATCACCAATGCTCGGTAAAGCCTCCAGCAAGCTATGAGGAATCTAGGCTCCATTCAAAATATGATATCAAATGTTGCCCTCTGCAAATTTGGAAATTGCTCAAGAAAAAAAAATTCTATCCCCTTCCCTCACACAAATTTTATCCACACGATAACTTGAAAATTCTCCACCAGCTCTTCTTTCCCAACGTGATAGGACAATTAGTCTTCCTAATCTGGGTTTCTCCCAAACCCCTGAACTCACACCAATTCTCTCAAAAATTACTCCAATTCAGTATTATTGAATACAGCAGAGACACACCCACTGTTTAAAGAAGCAAAGGCATCTCTGAATAGGAAGTAGTCTTTGAGTGCTTTGTCTTATCTTTTTCAGGCAGTTGGTGGCAGACACTATCATGTCGCTAAATCACCTATAAGGTAAGTGACATAAAGTTTTTGTGCTTATTCATATGATTTAAAATTTATTGTGGACCTACTTAAGCATTAATTCTGAGAGAATAGAAAATGAAGTATGTAAAAGCATTTTATAAAATTTAAATATACTTACACTCCAAATGGAGTGCTTTGCTTTTGCTGGAAGGACAAATAGGCAACGAGGTCTATTGAACAGATCAGAATATCACAGAACATCACAGACTTGGGTTCAAATCCCACTGCCTGTTTAACCCTTGGCAAGGTCCTCACCATTTCATGTTTTGATTTCCTCATCTATAATATAGCATCATTGATGAATTATGTATTTAATCAAGGCTAAATGTATTTTGTATTAGTGATGCCTCCCTTACTAAGTTAATGAGAATATTAAATGATATCTGTAATGTGTCTGCCATAAAAAGTTGTTTTAATGACATCAGAGTTAGATAGGAATGTCTCTTATGTTCCATAATTAGCTATGAGCTGACTATTGTTTTCCAATATTATAAAAACTTTCCTGGAAAATCTTCCAATCAAAATATAAAAAGTGAAATTGATTTTATCTCTTTTCTAGATATTTTATTTCTAGCTATACAGATATACATCTCTTTAGAAAGCCCAGGAGAGTGAATAAAACATTAGAATTAATGTTTTAAAGGTTCAGTATGGTGACCAGATTCAAAATACATATTTAAAATTCACAAGTTGTTCTGTGTACTGTCAACCATAAATAACGAGATTTAGAAAATATGTTTTGTGTGTGTGTGTGTGTGTGTGTGTGTGTTTTAGGTAAAGTTTCACTTTCACCCACGCAGGAGTGCAGTGGTGCAATCTTGACTCACTGCAACCTCCGCCTCCTGGGCTCAAGTGATCCTCCTGCCTCAGCCTCCTGAGTAGCTGGGACCACAGATGCATATCGCCACAGTGGACTGATTTTTTTTTTTTTTTTTTTTTTTTGTATTTTTGGTAAAGACCAGGTTTCACCCTGTTCCCCAGCTGGGCTCGAACTCCTGAGCTCAAGTGATCCCCACTCGCCTAGGCCTCTCAAAGTGCTGGGATTACACGCATGAGCCACTGTGCCTGGCCTAGAAAACACGATTAAATATAGAGTCTATAACAAACTCCATATTTAGTGGTCTTAATGGGCATCTCTGTCTTGTTTCCCTATATAGTTTATAAAAAACTAAATACTTAATCGTCATCCAAAGCTTGAGAATGGTCACCTGATGGCATAAATTTAAGTTGTCTTGAATATATACTCTGATTCGTGGTAGTTATAGGTGGGTTCTTGTGGAAAATAGAAGTGGTAGTTCTTAAGGTATTTAACAAGAATTTATATTAAGTTAATATAAACTATTAATTTACTATATATTGGTTTTTGTATCACAATTTCCAGGAACATGAAGATAATGAGTGAGGCAGTTAGGAGGAAAAATGGCTTTAAATAATTATCCCCAGGCATGAATATGGGGCTGAAGTCCCATACTCATGTCTCTGGGTCTGATAAATTTTGTATATTTCAGTTCAGACCGCTCTGAGCTATTTTTCTTTTCTTGGTATCATAAACTAACAGGGAATGAATTAACTTTCCAATGATGACATAAAAAAATATCTGGATCCCAGCACTTTGGGAGGCCGAGGCGGGCGGATCACGAGGTCAGGAGATGGAGACCATCCTGGCTAACACGGTGAAACCCCGTCTCTACTAAAAAATACAAAAAACTAGCCGGGCGAGGTGGCGGGCGCCTGTAGTCCCACCTACTGGGGAGGCTGAGGCAGGAGAATGGCATAAACCCGGGAGGCAGAGCTTGCAGTGAGCTGAGATCCGGCCACTGCACTCCAGCCTGGGCGACAGAGTGAGACTCCGTCTCAAAAAAAAAAAAAAAAAAAAAAAAAAAATCTGGAGGAAAACATCAACCTCAATCCTCACCTCATCCTATACATCAAAGTCATTCATTCCATAATTGTTTCAGTGTTAAATGTAAATACATCACAGAAAAATCGGAAGTAAAGAAAGGTGATGATATTGGGTCACTTCAATAAACACACACACCCACCTGTAGATTTAACCATATAGAGACAGAGATATATAGATATAGATACTTATTTAGATGTCAAAAAGTATAATACAGTAGAAGCATAATACAGTTGGCCTACCCGCCATTTAATGAAAGGAGCAGTGGCATCTCTGAATATGAAGTCTTCTTGTATTGAGTGTTTTGCCTTATCTTTTTTCAGAGATAGGAAGGTCGACGGTACTACACCATTTTGTACCAGGGACTTTTGCATACAGCAGGGACCTCAGCTTTTACTATCTGCAGGGGTCCTGTTACCAATCCCTGCAGATACTGAGGCATGACTGTGACAGAATTAACCCAAGTTACCTGCGTCACTGGAAGAGGCCCAGGGGAAGGTTCCTCAAACCTCACTGTATTATATGTGTGTCTAATGCTATATATTTGGTTAAAAAAATTATTTCCTAGATAGAATAGACCTTTTTTTCAGTCTAAGTTTTATAAGTTTCTATATCCACCTCCTAGAGTGTCTATGAAAAGTTTCTATATCTACCTCCTAGACTCTAAAGCAGTATAAAAAAAACCCTATTTTTAAAATCTCAACCAATTCATCTTTTACGCCCAGTGAGAAACATTTGCATGTATATCATCTTCATAAAGTTTTATGAAAGCCTTAAAAGATAAAACAGACAATAGGGGAAGTATTTGTTTTAAAATATGATAGGATTATTTATATTTATTATGTGAGTTTAACGTAAATAATAAACCTGGGCTTTTCAAACTCCTGGTAAGGCCCATCCTACCCCAAGGACACATCCAAACAAAACACAGATGAAATCCCATGACCTTGAAGAGCATTGCAGACACTTTATTAAAGATTGTTTTGTTTTGTTTGGAGGAGCAGAGGTATTAATAGCAGGAAACAAGAGCTTTCACTGCATGAAACACAGTAAAATTTATTAAAAATCCTCTTTGCCCATCCCTTTCATCAAAGCCTCATTAATCAGAGCAGCTGCTCATATTCCTTATCATCTTGTACCCAAACTGTAGCCCATCCTGGCTTTTTTCTTATCTTCCTCTTATCCCTCCTGCTAAGTAGCTCCAACCTATTGCTGTTTCATAAATATTCCCCCAGCCCCCAATCAGGTATCTCTATATTTCCACATCTAATTTTTTAAAAATATATGTCCATGCTTTTTCTTATGTTTATCAATTTAGCCTGTACTCTCCCAACCCCACCTCGCTCTAATCAGCAGAGTTCAACATTCCTCCTTATGAGCAGAGAAATGAGGAACAGAAAAGAGAGAAGGGGAAAGGTGGAGAGCTTACGAAACAATTCCACAATTAAACAAATATATGATTTAATATATTTCTTTTTTATCCCTGTCACATATATTTTTTTAAAGTCAGTATTAAAATACTAAAGTTCGAATAGAAGAATGGATCAAGGAAATGAACATGTATTATACAGATGCAGACATATAAAAAACAGCCATGGGAAAAAATAAACCCCACTACTAAATAAATAATAGCAAATGAAAGCAATGAGATTTAATCTATTGAACTAGCAAAGGTTAAAAATTATAATATTCAGGCTGGGCACAGTGGCTCATGGCTGTAATCCCAGCACTTTGGGAGGCGAAGTCATGTAGCTCACTTAAGGTCAGGATCTCAAGACCAGACTGACAAACATGGCAAAACCCCATCTCTACCAAAAATACAAAAACTAGCTGGACGTGGTGGCCCATGCCTGTAATCCCAGCTACTAGGGAGGCTGAGGCAGGAGAATCGCTTGAACCTGGGAGATGGAGGTTGCAGTGATCCAAGATTGGGCCACTGCACTCCAGCCTGAGCAAGACAGTGAGACTTCTCTGTCTCAAAAAAAAAAAAAAAAAAAAAAAAAAGAAAGAAATTATAATACTCAGTGCTGATGGAGTTATAGTGAGATTGGCATTCTTAAATATTGCTATTTAAAACACAGACTGAACATACTTTCAAAAACTAATTAGGTAATACATATTATAAAATTTTGTTTCTAACCTTTGTTATTCATTTCTAGGAATAATTGTAAGGAAGTAATCAGAGAAACATACACAAATCTACATATAAGTATGTTCATCATTTATTTTAACAGTATTTATAATGACAAAAATTAGAAACTATCAAAATGTCCAGAATTGGTTGTTGGTAAAAATAACTTAAGCTATAGTAATACACTCAAATATTAGTTATTAAAATTGAGATATTTGAAATATATTTAGTGACATTGTAAAATGCTCATGAAAATATGAAGCTAAAACGAATAAGGTTCATGAACTAGCAAAGATTAACTACATATGCTGAATTATCTAAGTTATATAACACAAATGTGTGCACACATGGAAAGAAAATACAACAAAATATTAACTATGGTTGTCTTTGGATTGTGGAAATTTTCATTTCCTTTTTGACATTCCCTGACTTTTCCAAATTACCCATAATGAGGAAAAATAAAGTATTACTTCCATAATCAGAAAAAGAGTTTAAAAAAAAAAACAAGAAAAGACATCCAAATTCTATAGTAAATAATCAAATGACATTTCTATTTGTCATTAATTAGCATTCCAAACTCATGGATGAAACTTAAAGATTAAATCTCTTGTCCCTGGAAGAGACTTTCTTGAAGATAAAATATACCACCCTGGTCCCAGGTAATTTGATAAAGTTGGTGGAGATTAGGAAAAGAAGTGGGAAGAGAAAATTATAGAACATAATGAGAGCTGTATGGTTTCATGAAAAGCCTTAGCTACTTATTCTAAATGATAAAGAAAGTATTTAATTATTAGAAGCCATTAAAGATCAATTATTATTATATTTATATTTTCCTATTTGTCTGAGACATTTAATAGGTTTTCTAAAAACAACTTTAAAATAGATTATCTGTACAATTTTATCAACAAATGGTAACATCTTTCCTTGGTATTCTTGGGTTGTTTTTATCTTTTTTTTTTGCATGACAATAGTCAACAAATTATTGTTGAGCACCTGATACTAAGAATAGGATTTGATCTTGACCAGATATGATTGCTTAGCACGCAAGCCTTCTGGACATATCAATTACAAATTGCACACAGAATCATAGAGCTGAAAGTTAATGTTAGAGAAGGGACTTGGTTGATTTTTGAATATCATAGCTTAATCTAATCATCCACTGTTTTATTCAAGCCTCCCATCTTCCCCTGGAAGAGTTAGGTAGGAAGATTAAAACAGTTAAGAATAAGTCCATCTTCACCATTAGAAAGCTATCTCAGAGTGTGCCCATTCGTAGAAATTCCTGAGGACAGTATCTTAATTTATCATACATATGGAGTTCTTCTGGTCCTTAAAAACATCCCATATGGATGGGCTTGAAAAAAAAAAAAAAAAAAAAACACCTTCTCAGAGAATTCTTGCAGTACTATCTACTAGTACTAGTATTCCTGGAGTACTATATTTTAGGGTAGTTCCAGAACTGGACACCCCTGCAACAGCCAGTAATGCCTCTGGGGAAACCAAATAGCCAAACATGAGTTAAGAGTTCCTCTCGGGAAATAGCTTCCACCATTATTGAGCCCCCACCCTACTGTTATGCTGGACACTTTGGTCACTTAGGGTGATTTGGAGCCAATCACCACATAAAGCAACTCAACTCAAGGGTGACCACACTTGTGGAAGTTTATTCTAAAAAAAAATGTTGTATTATAAAATAAAATGCATTTACCAAAAAGGGCATAAAATCTGTATGTACAGTTTAATAAGTAGTTATAAAGGAACACCCATATGGCTATCAACCAAATTAAGAAGAACATTGTCATCACCCCTAGAAACACCCTGTGAAGCCCTTCCTTGTCATAACCCACTCCCTGAGTTCATCTGAAACACTCTCTCTCCAGCCCCAGCAGAGATTCTTGGCTGGGATTTTATCAGCACTGAAGAAGTGTTAGAAAGACTTTCCCAAAATAGTCCTTACTGTACAGCACACGGCACTTTTTTGGCATTTAATAAGAAGGCTACTATTTTCAAAAATTTCTCATTGATCATAGGAAATAACTGTTTTCCAGGACATAATAGGCATAGATGTTCTGGAGGACAGCTTGCTTTAGCAGTTTTAAATAATTCAGCTTGCTTTTTAATGATTATTTCCAAAAGGACATTTTAAGCAATTTACATTTCCTCTTCTGAATTCTATGTTTATATCACTTAGCTATTGGATGCTGAGTATTTTTCCTATCAACCTGCATGTATATGCATATGCATGTATGTGTATAAAAACAGATGTTAATTCCTTGTCTGCCATATTTGTAACTAATATTTGCCTCAGCTTGCTGTTTAAGAAGGCATAGAAGTTCTTAATTTCATTTAAATAGAACATATTGACCTTTTCCTTTGTGATTTTTTTCCTATGACTTTGATATAATTTGAATGGGCATTTCCAAACATACACAAAAGTAGCAGGAATATTATAATAAACCCACATGTCTTACTACTTGGCACAATAACTATCAACACTCTGCAAATTCTTCTTTCATCAATTCTCTCCCCTTTCCCCAGCGTTCTTTTGTTGAAGCATTTTAAAGTAAATCTCGGATATAATGTTATGCCATATATAAATACATCAGAGTATGTCTCTAGTGGATAAGAGCTTCTAAAATACAATAAACACACTCATCAACATTAACAGTAATTTCTTCATGTCTGATATACAATCACGCTCAGTTTTTCCTGATTTTTAAAAAATGTCATTTCAGAATTGGATTTTTGAATCCATATTAAAACGGGATCCATGTGCTATATTTGGTTGGTATGTTATTTTAAGTTCTCCCTCTTTTTTCTATTCCAGGCCATTTATTTGTTGAGGTAACTGGGTCATTAATCCTAAAGAATATTCTGCTTTCTGGGTTTGCATGATTTATCCTCCTGATGTCATTTACTATATTCCTTTATCACTAAATTTTCAATCAAGTCGTAGTCAGATTTACAGATTTGATAAGCTTCAGGTTTAATATCTTTAGGCAGAATACTTCATAGGTGGTGCCATAAACTTCCTATTGCATCATATCATGAGATACATAATTTCTGAATGTCCCACGTTTAGCAATGTTAAAATTAATTAGTGATTTCAGGCATCATCAGCCTGATGTATCCTTTACAAAATTCCCAAAGAGCTAATGGTTTTAATAGGCATTAATTGTTGCCTAGATCCATTAGCACCCTAGGGCTCCAACATTTTTAAGCAAAGAAAGTCGTACTCTAATAAAATATCATTAAAGAATCACCAGGATGTTTTCCAAAATTTTATTTATTTATTTATTTATTTATTTATTTATTAACATTCAATTCTTGGAATTCATTTTGGTGTACAAAGTTAAATGAAGATTTAGATTGATTTCTTCCAGAAAGGATGTGTCCCAAGAAGGTCTGAAGATAAGTAGTCAAAATGGTCTTTATCACATCATCCATCTAGTGATGGAATTCTGACAAATTCGTGTTTTTCTAGGGGGAATCCTAAACTGTTTTCTAAACATTTAGTAATTTTCCCAGTGCTCTCAGTGTCCTGGCATTAGAACATTGATGAGAGAGTGGTTTCATTATTTACAGAGATCCTACAGTAAGACTCAGTCTGAGTGAATAGCTGAGAAAATTAGGTGTCTGTTGCGTCCTCTTACAATGAGTAGGACTTCTATACCAGAATGGAAAACTAACACTCTTGTGATAACTCAAGGTTTTGCTGAATCACTAAGTTTTTGAATCTTGAAACTGTCAGCTTTTTATTTCTGCAAACCATCATTTTGCCACTGAAGGAAATAACCTTGAAAAATCTATACACATGACATACAACTCAAATTTAAGCAGAAGTAGTTACATTTCCTTTTCCCCTTCTTTAAGAAAAAGAACACATTTGCCTGTTTCCAAATGTTGGCACTTTGTGCCTCCTCCTTAAGTTGGTAGAAATGAAACTTATTGTGAAAGTAATTATTTAGGTCATTTCTTTTCTACCTTAGGAAAAATAGTATCAGATGTTTGGCTTCAATCAGGAAAAAAAGAAGAGAAGGGAAGAGAAGAGAAGAGAAGAGAAAAGAAAAAAGGAAAAGAAAATAAAAGCTGTAAGGCTTATTATGAATGGTTTCCCTGACTCCAAAAATTTCCATTCAAATTAATGCTAGGTTAGTCTTCAAAAATTTTAATCACATTATGTTTTTGCTCAAGAACTATCTACAGTCCCCTACTGCTTACCAAATCAAATTCAAATTCATGTTCTCTCACTATAGATCCCTCACCACTTAGCCATGCTTTCTTCTCCCACTCTTTTTCAGAGTTAACTCTCCAGTCTTGTAACTCTCGTCCATTCTCTGATCCTGTGTGCTTTTACACTTGCCAATCCCTAACCTAAATGCCTTTCTTCCAATTCAGATTTTAGCTTTTTTTAAAAAAAAAAATCTAGACCAAGTTCAATCTCATCTAGAAGCATTTTCCTGATGATGGCCCTTACAGATCTTTCTGTCCTTGAAATTATGCCTCTTAGAAACAGAATGTTATCATTTAGCATTTATTTTTTTCTTTTACTGTTTACCGTGTATTGGTAATGGTTGTCTAACTAGATTGTATAAGCAAAAGTGATATGACATAGGACTTTACTTTTAGACATTATTAAATTGAAATTCCCATGAACTTTTAAAGGGGGTAATTTTGATGGTGTGCTTATCAAATCCACAAATGACATGATTCTAAGAGGGTGGCAGATTTCAAAAATGACAATTTTCGTGTCTTCCTACATGTAGGACCTTGGAAAGTGATTTTGAATGTTCTTTCATCAAGAGATAGAGTTTATTTTTCCAACCTTCAATGTTGCTGGTCTTGGGATTTATTTTGGCCAATAGAGTGTGGGGCAGGTGATGATGTGCCTGTCCTGAGCTGACGACTCAGGGGGCCTTCTTATTTCATTTGCTGTCATGGGATTCCCTCCCTTTCCCAGGCTAGCCTGTTGGAGAATGAAAGGTCATGTAGAGCTGAGACTAGCCATCACAGCTGAGGTTGTTCTAGACTAACCAGCTCCCAACTGACCACAGATGCATGAGTGAGCCCAGTCAAGTCTAAAAGGACATTGAGCTGAGCCCAAACTAACTATTGACACATGGAATTAGAAGCAAAGTTGCTATTTGAAAATTCACTAAGTCTGGGGTGGTTTACTATATGGCAAAAGTTAATGGATACAAAGGGAATATAAAAAATGTCAGATGGCAGAATCTCAATCCTAAAAGACTTCAGCATTCTAGAATAATAAATCACACAATGAAGACAAAAATAACTGTGATAAGTGCAAAGCTCTAAATTCAAGTTAAAAAAATCAACTTGTGAATATAGGAAAGCAGAGATAGAGCTTGCCAACATATATGCAAAACATTTAGTCACTTTGATTGACCACAAGCATCTGACTCAACCTTGTGTTTCCATTCTTCCAACAAAACTAATTCTACATAAAAAGTAATTTTATACTGTGTGAATTGTGTAGAGGCTAAAATAGATCAGTCCAGAGGGTAGTTACCATGATGCCGAAGGGCCCAGAAACCATCTCACATAAGGAAAATTGGAAGGCAATGAACTGTAAATCCAGTAGAAAGACTGAAAGGGTCAAGTGGGTTAGATAGCTACCTTCAACTAATTTAAGAGTTACCATGTGGAAAAGGGATTGGACATGTTTAGTGTCAGCCCACTAAAAATCAGGACCCATGAATAGAAGCTCTAAGAAGGTAAATTTCAGGTCAACATAGGAAGGAAGTTGAGTTAGAGAGGCTGCATTTGTATACTGTTATGAACGTAGACCATGGTGTCAAAACCAGGTCCTCTACTTACCAGCTATGTGTTGATGGGTAAGCTGCCCAACCTTGCTAAGCATCAGTTTTCTCATCATTAATTCCTCTAAAATGGAATTAATAACTATACCATTTTATAAGGTTGTGATGAAGATTAAATAGGATTTTTGAAGATGCACTTAACTTGGGATCTGACACATAGTAAGCACTCAATAAATTTTATTTATTATTATTCATAATAAGATCTGTATAAATGTGAAATGAGCTGCCTCACAAGGCAGAAAGTTCCCTGTCACTGGAGGTATTTACAAGAGGATTGGCAGATGTTTGTAGAACAGATTTAAGCAACAGATGGGAAGTTAGAGTAGGTGACATTTAAATGACCTTCCAGCACTGAATAAGTCTGTCTGTATCCCTTAAGACTGGAATAACTTCTTTAGTATGTTTCAGAATACCTAGCACTATTGATCAAATGATATGCATGTAATACATGTGATAAAACTTTTTGGTTATATCATTATACGTGTGGTTTCCCCATAGTAAGAGTTGTTCCGTGCCGAAATGAAAGTTTGTGAGGATTTTGATTTTTTTATATCTCATATCCTCAAGAAGTGTATCACTGAAGTTTGTTTTTGTAATGATCAGTTTTGACTAAAACCCGAAACTACAATTTTAATGCAATCAGCTCAGTATTTAAATTCATAGGTGCAAATCTCTCATCTTTTCACACTTGGCATTCCCCTATCAGAATGCCTAACTTTAAACAGGTCAGATATTTTCAAGGTACAGGAAGCCTGGGTTTCTTCTGTGATTGGTCTCATATCAAAAGTCAAGCTGGAGTCAGTAACCATTTTTCCTTCTCTTTATACATACAGCATCTGGAAGTGCTAATCACATTTATCACTCTTGCCTACTAAAGGCACAGCAGGCAGTTCTAACTCCCATTGCAATTCTCTTTGATAAAACAGATTGGGTAGAATCGCCTAAATTGTTTAATATGCCTATCTTCCTCAATAATCTCATTGTTATCAGTTAATAGAGAGGAATTCCACTGGCCAAGGCTTGAGTCTTTATGGTCTCAACTGATAAAAATCTTTCCTTTCCTTAAGATGAGTTTCAGCATAGTAAGAGGCATTAATCATCTGTAAGAAAAAGAAGTGTTTTATTTTCCTCATTAATGAAGTTAACAGTCTGGTGCTCTGGCTGGAGAATGAAAAAATACACAAGTGAGAAGAAGAGTTCCGAATTCTAGGTTTGAATGAGTTCTGCATTCTGAGTACGTGTTGACATGAATAGACAAGGTATTCACAGGCACAAGCAGGATTTCTGGACCATGCCATGCCTAGTACGTGCCACATATTCAAGGCAAAGATTAGAGACACACTCATTACTCAGAGGAGACAATCACGTGCTATTTCAACTGAGTGAGAGCAATGCTGTAACAAAAGGAAGTGCAAGGTACAGTTTTAACCCAGAACAGAGGTTCTAGCAGTGGAGGAAAAGGAGCAGAAGTGAATTTTAAGATAGATTTTTTTAAAAGCAAAAGGAACTAGGCAAGAACAAGCAGAAGGAGCAGTGTGAACAACAGTACCAAGTTATGAAGTTGAGACTGGGGTACAGCATTGGAGGGAATGGGCAGTGGGCACTGAGGCCAGAGGGGTAGATACATCCCACATGTCTCCCTCTGCCATCCAGAGATGTGGACCAACTCAGAAGCCAATGGATGCCATTCCACATCTTAGTGGAGAAAGTAAGTTGATCATATTTACAACTTGTATGCAGTGTCCAGATGAGAGATGATGAGGGCCGTAAACAGAGAATTCATAATGAGGAAGGAGACTGTGAGATTGAAGGACCAAGCACCATCTGAATTTGGTGGCTAACTGAATTCATGAGAGAGAAGGAATTGCAGATGACACCCAGACATATGGCCTGAATTGCTGGGTAGAAGACAGGACCATCCACTGAGGGAGAAACAGAACATTCGTAGAACACAAGAAGCAGAAGGGAAAGAGAAGCTAACTAGTTTGGTTCTGAACAGGCTGAGTAAATGAACCAACAGAATGAAGACAACTGCTCAAAGAGAGAGAGTTGATTTCCAAAAAAAAAAAAAAAACGAAAAACAAAAACAAAACCACAACCAGCACTTTGGGAGGTCGAGGCGGGCAGATCACCTGAGGTCAGGAGTTTGAGACCAGCCTGACCAGCATGGGGAAACCCCGTCTCTACTAAAAACACAAAATTGACCAGGTATGGTGGTGCATGCCTGCAATCACAGCTACTTGGGAGGCTGAGGCAGGAGAATTGCTTGAACCCGGGAGGCAGAGGTCGTGGTGTGCCAAGATTATGCCATTGCACTCTGCCTGGGCAATAAAAGCAAAACTCTGTCTCAAAAACAAACAAACAAACAAACAAAACAAAACAAAACAAAACAAAACAAAACAAAAACCACAAAGTGCACCAGGGACGGAACACTGGGTAACAGAAAATTGCAGGTATTGTTGCAAGAGAGACCAAGAAGGTCAGATGAGAATTAGAATGGTCTGCTCCCATAAAACCCAAGAGAGGAACAACTTTCCAGAAGAGGGCAATTGAGTCAAATGCTGTGAAGATCAAGTCAGAGAAGAATTGGGATGTATTCTTTGGGTTTGGCAGCTACGGGTTTCCTCCTGATCCTGGCAAGATCACTTTCAGTGGTGCTGAGAATGAAGGAAACAACTTCCTTTCACAAAGCATGAGAACATTTTCATTTTCTCTTTTCTCTCTCTCCCTGTTTTTTTTTTTTTTTAAGATGAGGTCTCACCATGTTGTCCAGACTGGATTGCAGTGGCTGCTTCCAAACAATCCTCCCACCTCAGCCTCCTGAATAGCAGGGATTACAGGTGCACATCAATAGGGCTCAGCTTCTATTTTGTTTTAATCTCAACATAACGTCTCTTATGGCTGATTCTTTCTGAAACTCCTTAGTGTAAAAATTGTAGTTTCTGACTTTTCCAAATGAATAGACCTTTTAAGAGTTATCATTCTGTAAGCAACTGTCTTTTAAGGTAAAGCTAAATTTTCCAGTAAGGAATTCATTAGAGAGATTTTAGAAGGCATGTAATAAAAAGCAACCTGAACCCAGGTAATCAGAAAACATGGATCTTGGATTCATCAGTGTGAGAATTTCTTTCCTTTCCTTTTTCTGCCACTCACTCTCCTTAACAAGCAGCTACTATGTAAAAAGAATTGCGCTTGGTGCTTTGGGGACATCAATGAATAGAGCACGATCCTGCCCCACTTCAGCCCGTAGCCAAGGAGATTACAAGCCAGTGCAAAAGACAGATGTGCAATCAACCAACCTTAAAATAAGGTGGGCTGAAATAAATGTTCACAGTGGTGCAAGCAAAGCTCTATGAGGGCCTAGAAGTAATCCTCCATCTTTTATGAAATACAGGAAGTGACCTTTAAAAACACAGACACAACTGGGGAGTTCATCACTCCACTAATTACCTCCCTACTGTTCAGACCATAAACTTTTATGCAATCTGCTCTCTGTTCACCTCATTTGTACTCATTTATTTTAACAGGCATCCAAGCTGCCTATATGCAAAAACTTTACAGGTATTAGTGGTGAGTGGAGATTTTAACTCCACCCTTGACTTGATTGTAATTCTTTCATTAAACTGAACTTTAATGATATTTAATAATATCACTTTGAGTCTTTTCATTGAAAGTGTTAAAATTCTGAAAATTAAATGCATAACCTCATGGTTTAGGTGGACATTAAGCCTCCTCCCAGGGGAGATAAACTGGGACACCTAAATATATGGAATAGCTTTTGAAGAATACTATTTTGATCTGAGTAACCTCACGGTAACATCTTTGAAGCTCAGACCCCCTTTAAATTTCTTTGTAAAGCAACTGCTTTTAAAGGATCAGCCTAAGGCTGTATGCTCACACATTATTTCCCATTTGTGCACGGTTGCTATTTATAACTGGGGCCTTTTAGAAAATGAAAATCTAAGGTGGGTTAGCTGTAGCCAGAGTGACCCATAATATAAGCCAGGTCATACTTTTTTTGGCATCCTTCTGTGTCCTCTCAGGAAACTTTGATTATATTTCAACTAGAAATAGGAAAGAGATTGTCCAAATAAAAAAGCACTTCTGTAGCAGGTGGTTAAGACACAGGTTCTTGAGTCAGCATGCCTGGGTCTGAATGCCAACATACCATTTATTAGCTTTGTGACTCTGAACAAGTTGTTTATCACCTAGGCTTCATCTGTAAGATGATTAAATGAGACAATGCTTATAAAGAACTTATGTTAGTGTTTGGCACAGAGTTCTCAAACAATAGTAATTGTTGTGATAATTATTATTGCTGTTATCATTTATACCAAATTGCCCTGGATTACAGTTTATAGTACACTGCCTCACACATGGTAGGTATTTCAATGTCTGTTTATTTCTTAGCGGATGCTTGGCTAGCTTTTAGCTGAGAATGCAATATTTCCAAGGAGTGCTTCCTTCGGCTTTCTCAAGAGTACTGGGAAGATAACAAAAGGAACTCAAGGGCAAGGAGATTGGGCAGGGAGCAAAACTGCCTTAATTCTGTATTAATTCTGCTGATAATTCAGTGGTGCAGCTTCACAGAGCTCAGTGATTTTTTTTTTCCTATCTATGTGAAAAGAGGGTCTATGCATCCTATGGCAGCTTTAGGTCATGTGTTTTGACTGCTCTCAGGTGCTACAAATTAAAGTTTCTTTTTCCCTCAGTAATATACCAGGCCGTCTACTTAGCATTTTTCCATCAGAATTTCCACTGGATATTTTTCAGCTGGGTTCTGGAAGCGACATTAGGGTGGTGTTAATGGAAAAGTATCAGTACATTGCGACAAGGAAAGAATAAACAATATCTCTATAATACAGATATGACTCTGTGCCCTTTGATAGCAGCACATTCCACAGCAGCAAGGATCTGAGGATAGTGTGTGTTGTGTTCGTGTGTGTATGCTGCTAACAAAACATTTATTTATATTTAAACATTAGCAAATGGTGATGTGTGTGTGCATTTAGTCCATACATGTTGTACCATATGTTTTAACCTGTAAAGATAAGCTATAAAGCAGGATCAGAAGAACAAGAATGATATCTGTTTCTCATGTTTACTGTTTCTCAGCTTTATAGTGGGGAGGCATCTACATACTTCTAAAATTAATCAATTTATAAGCCTAATAAATATTCTACAGATATTAATTGTTCACATTTCATTTTTTTCTGTGGCTTTTGAGAGCTAACATTAAATATTTTTATCCTTACAGGAGGACATAAAATGAATTGCTATTGGCTTAAGCTCATTTGTTAAATTTCATTACAACCCTTCTAAGTTTATCGAGTCTATTTATAGAGCCATCTTACCTGTTAGGAATGTTAAGGTGGATAAACTTCTCACCTTTATGCACCAGACTCTATTTGTTCACCCAGTTGAACTCCTACAGATGGAACTAATGTAGTAAACTTCAGCCTAGGTTATGCTTGTATGGTAGTGAGAACCCAGGACTCTAAATTTAAGAGATCTATAGTCTCCCTCTGATTATTTAATATTTATAAGACAGTATACAGATGATACTGATTTTAAAAATTATTTGTCTTTAGTCAAATATAGTAAGCCACTAACATAGAATATTACTTCAAGAACCATTACGAACGAGGATAAGAAGATGAAAATACCTAACTGAATAACAAACTAAAATTTTGCATTCATTTCACCATCAATAGACAGGCACTACCCACCTACTACGTACATATCATGGTTTCAGACATTTAGGGGAAAGGCAGGATGAAAAAAATCTGCCATGGACTCTAATGTATGATAGTAGAAACAGTTGCCTTTTTAGAGGGTTAATCTATGAAGCCAAAACAATAAGTATTATTTCATGTTAAATAAAAAAAAGAATGGATCTAGAATGAGGTATGAGGTAATGATTCACTATTCCCATAGAAAGCCTGTGTGATCGAGTTATAGCAAAAGCTGGAGCCCAAGATGGTTGCCCTAGGGAATCCAAACCTGCCTCAGAAAATGAAATAGAATATTATGTGAAATACAGATATGAAAATATTTGTGAATATACCCAAACTAATGACACCTCCTACCTACAGTAAGTATCCCTAGAAGAATTACTTGATTGGCAATGGACTTCCCTATGGCGGACAAACAGCTAGTATCAATTGTCTTGATAGACAATGGACTGTTGAGTTTGAGTAGTTTCAGTAGAATCTGTTTGCCTCAGTCTAAGGATAATTTCTTTGAGATTAGATACCTAGGTTTACTACCTTCAGAACTGAAAGACAGAGCTCTCTGCTAAGCAGAGTCCTGCTCACCACCATGTTCTTCGAGCCAGAAGTTAGCTTCTCTGCCTCTTCTTTCTCAGCCAGGCTGGATTTGGGAAATGGGTGCTAACAAGTTAGCATCCCCATTCCTTCAGCTGCTATTTATTGTACCAGGTTCTCTCAGTGACTTCTCACAGAGCAGGCAGCCTACTCTCTGCTCTGTGTAATTGTGCAGTAAGATATTATTGCTGCCACAGCAATAATGACCAAAATAGTAGTGGCGTAAACCAAATGGAAGTGTATTTCTGTCTTAGGCAATTATAGTCAGAGCACAAGCAGCCAAGGGTTCTATGGAATCAGAAACCTCAACTTTTCAATGTTGTTTCTCTGCCCTTCTCTCTTGGTCTCAGGTGGCTAATCTAGCTTCTATTACCACATCTGTATTTCAGCTGACGTGAGGGGCAGGGCCTTCTTACAAAGGGCATGACCTGTAAGTTACATATATCATGTCCACTCACATCCCATTGGCCATAATCTAGCCATACAGCCACATCTAGCTGTAAGGGAGGCGGATAAATGTGCTTTTTATCTGGAGGGACACATGCCCAACTGAAACTTCCATTATTTCAGGGGAAAAAATCGAACTCTTGAACTGAAAGGTTTTCTCCACCTCATCACAAAAAGCTCCAGAAGAAAATTACTTGGCTAAACACATTTTGCCTCAGTGACCAGAAGCTAAATGTATAGAGAAAGAGTTCCAGCCGAATCAGGGGTACTTACACAGAAAAGCTAAGATCATGTTCTCATACAACTATAGTAGTTGTCATGGCTTACTTTGCTAAGAATCATTATCTTCCAATTATTCCACACACGACTTTCCGTACTTTTTGGAAGCAGCAGTAGTCTATACACTAGTTTTTGAGTTGACTTCTCCATCTTCTTGGGTCACTGACAGTCCTAAATAATGAATATTATGTCCCAAGGCACCTGTGGAATTAGTGCTGTATGGCTAGATCCATCCAGATCTAGCCATAACATAATAATATAATGTTCAGTAATTTTGAACAGCCTATGACTTACATGACTACTCTTAAAATGGTCCCCATTAGCTTAGCTAAACATTCCTTTGCTAGGAAAAATTGTGTGGTGGTAAAAGAAGCTAAAGATTAATCTATGAAAAGGACACCTCTAATTTTTTCTTCCCATGGATGCTTCCCAACTTTGAAAGAAAGCAGATCTATGTTTTGCTGATTCAAAATTCACCAGTTCCTTTCTTTTTAATCTGTTGTTTATCCAGTTACTTCCACCTGGCTCCTTCAGTTTCCCTTTCCCTTACTCAGAAATACAGAACGCCTAGGGAGTCTTATTTACTTTCTTAGACACCCTTTCATTTAACAACACTGCTACCCTTCAAAGCAGTTGATCTCTCCATTTCCTTCTGGTAAAATAAAATAATTTTATTTATTACTTTTTTTTGCATTGAGGACAAGTCAATTAGATTAAGCTGTCTCCTAAATTCTTTTGAGAAAGGCAAGTTGGCAGTCATGGTCATGGGCATCCCCTCATTCAAAATAGTTATCTACTTGTGTATCTGGAGAAACCTGCACAATTTGCTGAGGTCATGGCATTTTACTGGGTTGTTTTAACTTAGCATGATATGCACAATATCTTGCCAGTAGCACCAGTGAGAATTTTGTGGAGAGCCTGGTAGTTTTTTACGTTAACCTCTAATGTTACCTATCTCCCTTAATCCTTGCTTTTATTTTCATCATCATTGTCCAATTCGCTTTCAGGAGTCTACTTTGAATCTCCCATTAATTTATTAAAATCTTGCAATTCTTTTTGCATTTATTGTTGGCCTGTGCAACCTCTAGGGAGTAACATGTTTACTGTCAAATATGTTAAAGTTTACTCTGTTTTAGTTCATCCTCCAGAGTATCTCCTATAAATTACAAAGAAAAGTCTTCTAGCTGTAACATTGAGGGATTTGATGGAATAAGTTCAGCTGGAGATTTCATAACACAATATTTAGCAGCTGCAAAGGAAAGGAAGACAAAGCTGCCAGGTTATCCCCAGGAAATCCCAAGACACATATTTTTAACATTTGCATTCTTATTTACATAAATTTGTATGTTTCATTCAAAAGGCGCTGACTCCAATTATGTAAAATAAAACACTCAATTTCTCTTTATCTGACAGGTAGATAACCACGTATTCTAGGCTTGCTTGCCTGTTGCCCAGAGTGATTTCTTTGGCTTCTTCCTCTCTGCTCCAAGAGTTTCTCCCCATTATGCCTACCCTCTCATCACAACCATTAAGGAAAAGAGTTATCATTTGGTTGGAGGATTTGAGTTGGCTCCAAAATATTGTTCTCTATTATGTGCACTCATTGAAATCCTGTTTTCCAATTGTGGGTTTTCACAAGACACTCCCTTCCCCCACAACAACAACAAAAAATGCTGGTCCCTGATTCAGCTTGGAGAATCATTGTTTGGGTGGTGAAAATCCCATCTTGAGCCAGCTTTCAGTCTTACACTCAAAATTTCCCGGTAGTGAGGAAGATAGTTTGGATTCTGGGCAGATTAACCATAGGTTTCAACTATCCACCCCAAATGCTGCCTTCCATGGGCCCCTATAATTATAGGTCGACTCTGCTAACATTTTTTAGTGTCATGTCTCCCCTCCAGGTAGATGAATATCAGAGCTGACTGCAAAATAAATTCATTAGAGTAATTTATAGCAAGTATATTAAGCCCAGAAGCTAGAGCACTGAGAAAAGAGAGCAAGAGCGTCTTTCGGGTGCGATCTCACTCAATCCAGAACAATCCTGGTGACACCGTACAGAAAGCCCATCTGCTAACTCCGCCCCAGTGGGGAAGGAGCGCCCGAGAATCACACGGAGAGACAATATCACGGAACCATGGATGGTTATACTGTACTACATTCACTTCCACTCTCTGAAAAGCATTTTAAAAAGCCACTCCCTGACATCCATATACTGCTGCTTCTGTTCCTCATCATGCCCAGGAAACCACGGAGTAAACTCAGGACCACATATTGAATTGAAATGAAATTTAGTCAAGCGACCCCTCAGGGGTTCATTGACTTTTGACCTTTGCCTTTGAAAAGGCTTCTCTCCGTCTCCACAGACAAGCTGGTGATCTGTTTATGTTTAGAGGCTATATAAACAATGTCAAGATACGGGGGCTAGAAGGGACAGTCATGGAGGCAAGGCCGTGAATATTGGAACAGTTAGCAACACATTCTGTGACATCCAGGGTGTGTTTTGTTGTTGGTTGGTTGCTTTAATCTTTGGGCGAAAGGATATTCCTCTTACTTGGAACTGAAGTCAGGAGAGGGGAAGTGCAGACCTCACCAAACACAAAGTACAGAAACACAGTCCCAAGAAACTTGGGTTGCTCCCCGGCCACGCCTGCAAAACGTCAGCCTCGCTGACAGCACAGACAGGCGGCTTCTGCTTCACCCGGGATTTCACACTCCGCATACAGCTGCCTTGGCAGGACTTGTGGCCAAGGCAAAATTACCAGGAATTAGCTAGGAAAACAGATTCACTTCCTGTAAAAACTGCAAACCCCGCCCCCCTCCCCCCACGCCCCGCCTCTGGTTCCACTCACGTATATCTATAAGAACACTATGTGAAGAATTTTTATTTGTTTGTTTTTGACTTTTCCTGGCAGTGACTATGTTTCATACTAGATATTAGATTGTTTGTGGTCTGGAGATGTACTGCAATAGCAAAGGACAGGAAGGTGGTGAGAATCCCAGGGACACTGTGGTCCTTCTGTTAAGGTATACCTGGAAGGTATGCTTGATCTACTCATCAGAGTTTGGTTTCTCTTTCTGAAATACAACACCTCCTTCTTCTATTTCTTGAGATAAGCAAATTGGGGATGTAGTTTCTCTAAAGCTTACTAGTTAGCTTTTCATTTATTCATGTATTCAATTCATTTGCATAACTCCTTGAGTGCTTGAATACATAGTGGACAAAATAGGTAAAAAAATTTTTTTAAAGATTCCTTGCTCTTGTAGATTTATATTAAATTATTTAGGTAGGACGCGGTGGCTCATGTCTGTAATCCTAGCACTTTGGAAGGCTGAGGTGGGTGGATGGTCTGAACTCCAGAGTTCGAGACCAGCCTGAGCAACATGGCGAAACCCCATCTTTACTAAAAATACAAAAAATTAGCCGGGTGTGATGGCACATGCCTGTAGTTCCAGCTACTTGGGAAGTTGAGGCATGAGAATTGCTTAAACCCAGGAGGCAGAGGTTGCAGTGAACCAAGATCGCACCACTGCACTCCAGCCTAGGCGACAGAGCTAGACTCTGACTCCAAAAATATATATATGAACAAATAAATTATTATTATTATTATTATTATTTATTATTATTTTTTTGAGACGGAGTCTTGCTCTGTCGCCGGGGCTGGAGTGCAGTGGCCGGATCTCAGCTCACTGCAAGCTCCGCCTCCCGGGTTTGCGCCATTCTCCTGCCTCAGCCTCCGGAGTAGCTGGGACTACAGGCGCCCGCCACCTCGCCCGGCTAGTTTTTTGTATTTTTTAGTAGAGACGGGGTTTCACCGTGTTAGCCAGGATGGTCTCGATCTCCTGACCTCGTGATCCGCCC
>NC_045436.1:107725516-107763828 GCF_002776525.5 Piliocolobus tephrosceles | reverse complement strand
GGCCTCAGCCTCCGGAGTAGCTGGGACTACAGGCGCCCGCCACCTCGCCCGGCTAGTTTTTTGTATTTTTTAGTAGAGACGGGGTTTCACCGTGTTAGCCAGGATGGTCTCGATCTCCTGACCTCGTGATCCGCCCGTCTCGGCCTCCCAAAGTGCTGGGATTACAGGCTTGAGCCACCGCGCCCGGCCTCAAATAAATTATTTTATCTTTGTGACAGCCCCATGAGGCAGGTACCATTATGATGAGTTTTTGTTTGATTGGATTTTTTTTTTTTTTTTTTTTAAACAGGGGACTTGCTCAAGTCACACAGCCCACGAATGGCAGACCTGTGACTTGAAGCCATTCGGTAGGCTGGCTTCAGAGAGCCCCACACTCTTCCTTTAGGGTGCTATGCTCCCCGATGGGACTGATGGCTGTGACTGCAGGTCCAGAACAGGAGCAGTTCAAGCATATACCTGTAGTTTCTAGAGGCAAAGTCTTTAAGTCAGCAAGATAGTTTAAAAGATAAATATTGTATAGTTAGTATTGTGGCTGATTTCCACATGAAGATGTCAGTGACTGAAAGCACTCTCTTTCTCATAAGTTCCCATAGGCAGGGGAAGGTGAATCAGAGTGGAGAGATCAGAAGAGTGAAGGAAGATGGGGAGGATGTCATTGGGATTGGTGTGGAGGCAGACACTGAGGACAGGGACTTCCGGATCAAAGTTTTCTCAGGCTCAACATTTTGCATGAGAAAGTCCTACTAAGGCCAACTAAATAGTACAAACTTCGAATTATATCAGTTACTTTTATGAGATCAATTTTATTATTTCACCGGAATAGCTCAAGGCAAAAAGAAATAACAGCCAATTGACTCGAATCATACTGTCTGATAAAAGTAGGTTCATTCTTACTTTGCCTATTGGCTTCTCAATCAGAGGGCTTGGAAAGCAAACTGGAGTTATACCGCCGTACATGGAAGGTTTCCATTGCTGTTCCTGCAAGAAAGGAAACAGAGAAAGGGAAATTTCAGGGATGTGGCTGGCTTTCCTGCTGCATGGATCCATTTTCCTGTTACAACAGTGCCTCAAGCATTTCAACTTGATAGTTGTCACTTGAAATATTTGAGTCAGCATTTTTGCATGACCTCTTTAGTTTGCGGCCGGTGCAAACTCATTTAACCTTGTTCAGGGACACCATTTATGACATTTTGAAGACATTAATACATACATGTTGACATACATTCAGAATATGTTCACCTCTTAAGATACCTTCCTAGAACATGGATCAGACTATGTGAATCTTTTTAAAAATAACTTTACTAATATCATTGCATAAAAACAATGACCTGGCCAGGTGCGGTGGCCCACGCATTTAATCCTAGCACTTTGGGAAGCCAAGGTGGCCAGATCACTTGAGGTCAGGAGTTCAAAACCAACCTGGCCAACACGACGAAACCCTGTCTCTACTAAAAATACAAAAATTAGCCAGGTGTGTAATTCCAGCTACTCGGGAGGCTGAGGCAACAAAATTGCTTAAACCAGGAGGCAGAGGTTGTAGTGTGCCAAGACTGTGCCACTGCACTCCAGCCTGGGCAACAGAGTGAGACTCCATCTCAAAACAAACAAACAAACAAACAAGTGACCTCATGTAACCCTCTGGTTTCCAAATCTTTGATGCCATATGGGATAATTTCCAAAGTACTCTACCTGCTATTAAAGCCTTCCCAAAGAGTCTCTGCTTTTTCAGTTTTGACTCTGCCCTATGGTTTACCCTAAATCTCAAGTCACATTGGTCCATGTTATTTTCACAAATGTCTCCAATTTATGTTGTTCTCTATTCTGCTCATGATTCCTAAAATAACCTTTCTGCAATATCTGCCTGTGAATTCCTACTTGTTCTATAAAGCCCAGCTCAAATTCCCTAGGAAACATTTCACTATTGTTCTCTACTTCTTACTAGAGTCAGAATAAATTTCTCCCTACCAAGTTCCATGGTACTATTATTGGAGTGTGCCATGGTTTGAATGTGCCCCCCGTAAGTTCCTATGTCAGAAACATAATTACCATTGTAAAAATATTAAGAGATGAAGCCTTTAAGAGGTAACTAGTCTATCTGGGTTCTCCCCTCCTAAATAGATTAATGCTGTATTCATGGGGATGTGTTAAATTATCTTTGGAGTAGGCTCCTGATAAAAGAGTAAGTTCAACTCCCATTTTCTCTCTGTCTCATGTGCTCATTTCCTCTCACCTTCCACTATGGGAGGGCCCTCACCAGATACTGGTGCTATGGTCTTGGACTTTCCAGCCTCCAGAACCATGAGCCAAATAAATAACTTCTCTGTATAAATTACCCAGTCTGTGGTATTCTGTTATAACAGCAGAAAACTGATTAAGACAGAGTACTTGTCACTATCAGCTGTGAATGTGAGCTACAGAGGACAGAACTCATGCTTTAGTTACAACTTGTATACTTCACAATCTAAAACAGGTCTTGTATAATGTATATGCTCTTTTTTTTCAATTAATTTTTTCTTTTGTCAGCCAGATCTTTTTCTTTATATCTTTACTAGTTTCTAAAATACCCCGCTAGATCCAGCTCTCTCCAACCTCCAGTCCCAATTCTCACTACACACATTCACCCACTTTTTTCAGTCTTGGTAGAGAAGACATCAAGAGACTTGCAATTGGGGGGAAAAAACTTAATAGTAGGTACCAATAAACCCCATTAATTAAAAATGAACTTCAAAAATTAATCAACAAATACTGACCCATCCCCACCCACACTGTCCATTAATTGGCTGTGTTTCTTGAGTAAAAGGAAGACTTTTTTTTTCCTGTGGACTTAGCAAGGAATGGAGTATGACCCACTGGAATCTCTACTCCTGCTGTTACTAATTATCTTCCCCTCTTCCCCTAAGGCAAATTACTTGTACTCTCAGCCAGGGTGGCCCTGTCTACAAATGTGGTTTGTGTTATTTACACACATCTCACAGGGTATTTTGAGACTAACTGCAATAGTATCTGTGGTCTAGAAAGGCAAAGTATAATTCCTGGGGAACTAGAAAGGCAAAGTATAATTCCTGGGGAACAGGCCCTATAGTTTACCCTCAGGAGAAGCCATTCAAATCACTAACTTCTTCCCAGGGTCTGAAAATAAGGGTTATAGTTGGGTCCTGAGAGATGTGGATTTCTGTCCATTAGGAGTTAAAGTGAGACTAGCAACTCATTTCACAGGTCATGTTCCAGCCATCAAAGAGTAATTACCATCAAACCCCATTGGCACAGGTCCCAACAATATTAGTGAATGCATGAATGAAAGTTTCAAAGGATACCATTACCAACTCTCACCTTCCAAAGATAAAAGGATACTGAATGGCACCAGAGAAAAAGCCAAAATATATCAACTTAAGGTTGTAACTTTTAAAAAATGAAAATAACTGTTCAGTATTGATGATTGTGAAACATGATTCTGTTTCAAGGAAGTCAATCTGCAGAGGCAGTAGATGAATCTGAAGAACTCTGCCCTTTACTCTGAGGCTCCTCCAGTTGCTATGGCAACAGGTAACTAGTTTTCTTAGGGTGTTATGCAGCCTGATTTTCTCTAGACCAAACATTCCCCTGATACATTTACACTGGGTATACCTAAGACCAAAACAACCCAGCAGTTGCAAAGCATAGATTTCTTACTTATACATTATTTATTGGTGGGAAAACATAAGTCTGGGCCACACATAAAAGGGAACTTCTGAAACAGTGGGTTCATATGCAAAACACAGAGCAATGAGGGACATATAGTTATTAAATAGCATTTAAGTATTTCCCTTTTCCTAACCCCATCCTCATTTCAGGCCTTTCCTACCTACAGGGTTTTGTATGGACTATGTGTGTGTGTGTGTATATATATATATGTATGTATTAGAGATGTGGTGCATATGTATGTACACACACACACAGTCTGGGTGACTGATACTTAACAGTGTTTCACACTAACTCACCATTTGCTGAATGTGGGGGTGTGGGTGCTGAGGATGGACTTGGAATAAGGAGACTAGCAGGGAATTAGAGAAAAGTTGTTGAAGCCTCAGGCCAACCAGGCATCCTCTCCAGATCTCTGGAAAATGAGGGTAATTGTCCCCTTATCTTCTTCCCACAATAACTTCAGAGCTATAGAACTCCAAAAAGTGACAGAACTTCTCAGAAATCTCTACATGAAAGGTATCTGGTGTTACCTTTCCAGATTGGACCCTTAAAAGGAGACCAAAGAGGTTGTTATGGCCTGAACTGTAATTACTACCTTCAGTGTTTATCCTGATGCCTGAAATATAAGAGCAACTTCTGGTGCAAAAGGAAAGCGATAATCAAGGTTTTTTTTTTTTTTTTTTTTTTTTTTGAGACGGAGTCTGGCGCCCAGGCTGGAGTGCAGTGGCCGGATCTCAGCTCACTGCAAGCTCTGCCTCCCGGGTTTACGCCATTCTCCTGCCTCAGCCTTCCGGGTGGCTGGAACTACAGGCGCCCGCCACCTTGCCCGGCTAGTTTTTTTTTGTATTTTTTAGTAGAGACGGGGTTTCACTGTGTTAGCCAGGATGGTCTCGATCTCCTGACCTCGTGATCCGCCCGTCTCGGCCTCCCAAAGTGCTGGGATTACAGGCTTGAGCCACCGCACCCGGCTGATAATCAAGGTTTTTAAGGAATAAAGATGTGAGGATCATCTGGCAAGCTCAGCTAGTTGATTGAGCAGTGGGATCAGAACAAGTGGCATCTGCTTAAGGCTGAGTCACCAGGCAGCCCACATTATCCTAATAATTCTGAAAGAAAGAATGCCTCCTCTTGCAGAAGTCTTGATTTCATATTCCATATAAAGCAAGGATGTTCACATCCATCCAATGCCTGCCCCTCCTCCCCACACCTCAAAGCTAGTAACAGTGCGTTCTGCTTTGAGATGGAAGCAGATTCTACCCTAAAGATTGCCATTCCCCTCTCCAACCTCAAACTGTCACTCATTATTTAAGGAGCAAAAATAACTGCGCCCTGCATCGGTAGAGGGCTTTCCACAAACTGATGACAAAGCACTTCGGTTGCTCCTCACACTGCTCAAAGGCTACAAGCTCTTTCTGGGGCCTAGGATAGGGAGGGAGCTGTGACCTTTCAAATACTCAGAGGAAATAGAGGAGAAAGAAAATTCCTAAAAGGGGATGTGATGTAGATAATCACCACTGTCCTGGCCCCTGCTCTCTCTGGCCCCTCAACCTGGTTGTTGAGACAAACCAATAAGGATTTGGGCTGGTCCCTCCCATCGCAGCTGGAGTTCCTTCCTTGGAAGGGTCAAGCACACAGACAGACGTAAAGCTGAGGCAGCCTTGGGAAGGGAGGAGAACTGGGTGGAGGGCGATTAACTGTTGACTCACTTAGGCTTGACCAGACTTCCTCCCTTTTCTACGCTCGAGTACAGTTTTTGATGAACTTAAGTAAACTGTGCAAACTGCTACACTTTCTTCCTTCCTTTTGGGTTATTATCACAGGCTCGCCAGCAGAAAGAAGGTCACGGGGAGAATAAACTCACAAGCATTCTGGGTTTTCCGTTTATTTTGGCAGTATCTTGTTAGAGCCTGACCTGCTAATGTGTTCTTTAGCACCTCCCTCAGTACCCATTTCCCTTGAATGCTCTGCTGAATTTTTGCCTTTAAATTTCTATTGCCTGGTTGTTTTACATGCTGATTTTTAAAATGTCCCTTGTGCGGTTACCTTCCTTCCCCATTTTCATGCATCTTCAGCACCACCTGTACTTACCACAAGGCTACAATTACAAAGAACATTAAAACAAGAAACACTGCACATTAATGGGACTTCTGAAAGAAGACGGCACATTCCCTTCACTACACTCACATATCTTGGAGTTTTCTGCCAGGCTTTATCCAAATGCATGTGTTTTAAGCTATAACATCACTTTGTATTAACCTCTTGTATCCACTTAGCGTCACATATTACATATTTTTGTCTTGTTGCATAGTCTCTAGAGTTGTAATATTTAGTAACTATAAAATGTTCCATCAAAATAGACTATAATGTATTTTATACCTTGATATATATTTTTATCATTTCCATTTTCTCCTTTTAATTACATATGCTTTTATTTTTGTCTTTTGAGTCATTTCTTTAGAATATATTTCTAGAAGATTTCCAGGCCAAAAATATAGACATTTTTATGGCTCTTTTTATTTACTATCCAGTTATTGCTTTTCAAAAGGATGGAACTGGTTTATACAGCTATCTCTAATATATACACATATGTACTATAGATGTGTATATATACATATGTACATGTGTACTATATATGTATATATATTAAAGGTATAGTACATAAGTATGTACTATATATATATATATTTAGAGATATAGTACGTATGTATGTACACACATATATCCAACTCTTTTTTTCTTAACAGCAAATCCCTGAGGAACTGCCATCATCACCTCGTATTTATAAGTAAGAACACTAAACACTACAGAGGTGAAGTAACTCAGTGTCAGATGACCAATGTCCCTTTTATGGGCTTCACTGGCTTCAAGTGCCTAGACCCAATATGTTCCTGGTTTCAATGAGTAATCACTGACTATGTCTCTATCTTGTAATTTCTTAAGCTTGTGTCACAGTGAGACAGTGAGCATGGAGTCGGAAATATGTCAACTCCATAGCTTACTACCTTTGAGACCATGAGTAAGTTAATGAGCCTTGCTAAGGGTCAGTTTCCCCAAATGTAAAATGGGATAATACTTATATCATAGGCTTGTTTGGAGGACTTTAAAATTCAGACCAGCAAATAAACTTACATAATAAGTGCTACTATTATTTTTCATGTTAATAAAAAACATTTTCTTGTTAGTCTTCCCTGGTGCCTTCTTCAGAGTAGAATATAAGGTATCAGTGAATCTCTATTATAATGTAATAAATAGATTTCCTCCCCTATTGTCAATCAGCAAATATTTTCTAAGTACTGTAACTTAGCTCTTTGCTAATTTTATAAGAATTTTATATAAAAATATTTTTTATAAGTAATCTAACAATTTATAGAAATGTAAATAAGCTAGAAGTATTCCCTTCAGGACCAGGAACAGGACAAGGATGCCCACTCTCACCACTCTTTTTCAACATAGTACTGGAGGTCCTAATCAGAGAAATCAGACAATAAAAAGAAATAAAAGGCATACAAATAGGAAAAGAACAAGTCAAATTATCTCTCTTTGCTGACAATATGGTTCTATGCCTAGAAAAACCTAAAGACTCTACCAAAAGGCTTCTATAACTGATAAGTGACTTCAGTAAAGTTTTAGGCTACGAAATGGATGTACAAAAATCAGTAGCATTTCTATACACCAATAATGTTCAAGCTGAGCGCCAGATCAAGGACACAATCCCATTCACAATAGCCATAAAAAATAATAAAATACCTAGGAATACATCTAACCAAGGTGGTGAAAGACCTCTACAAGGAGAACTACAAAACACTGCTGAAATAAATCATGGATGGCACAAACAAATGGAAAAACATTTCATGCTTATGGGTTTCAAGAATCAATACTATTAAAATGGCCATACTGCCCAAAGCAATCTACAGATTTAACACTATTCCTATCAAACTAACAATGTCACTTTTTGCAGGAATAGAAAAAAAAATTATTCTAAAATTCATATGGAACCAAACAAGAACCTGAATAGCCAAGAAAGTTCTAAGCAAAAAGAACAAAGCTGGAGGCATCACCTTACCCAACTTCAAACTATGATGTACAGCTACAGTAACCAAAAGAGCATGGTATTAGTACAAAAACAGAAACATAAACAGACCAGTGGAACAGAACAGAGAACTCAGAAATAAAGCTGCACACCTATGAACATCTGATCTTGGATAAAATTGAGAAAAATAAGCAATAGGGAAAGGATTCCCTATTCAATAAATGGTGCTGGGATAACTGGCTAGCCATATGCAGAAGAATGAAACTGGACCCTACCTTTCACCATATACAAAACTCAAAAAGGGTTAAATATTTAAATGTAAGACCCCAAACTATAAGAATCCTAGAAGAAAACCTAGTAAACACCATTCTGGACATTGACCTTGGCAAAGACTTCATGACTAATCCTTAAAAGCAATTGCAACAAAAGCAAAAATTGACAAGTGGGGTCTAATTAAACTAAAGAGCTTTTGCGCAACAAATGAAACTATCAACAGAGTAAACAGACAACCTACAGAATGACAGAAAAGACTCACAAATTGTCTGACAGAAGTCTAATACCCAGAATCTTTAAAAAACTTAATTCAATAATCAAAAACTGAATAACCCCATTAAAAAGTAGACAAAAGACAGGAACAGACACTTCTCAAAAGAAGACATACAAGTGACCCACAAACATGTGACAAAATGTTCAGTATCACTAATCATCAGAGAAATGTAAATCAAAACCACAAAGAGATACCATCTCACACCAGTCAGATGGCTATTATTAAAAAGTCAATAAACAAGTGCTGACAGGGCTGTGGGGAAAAGGGAACGCTTATACACTGTTGTTGGGAATGCAAATTAGTTCAGCCACTGTGGAAAGCAGATTGGAGATTTCTCAAAGCTCTTAAAACAGAACTACCGGCCGGGCGCGGTGGCTCAAGCCTGTAATCCCAGCACTTTGGGAGGCCGAGACGGGCGGATCACGAGGTCAGGAGATCGAGACCATCCTGGCTAACACTGTGAAACCCCGTCTCTACTAAAAAATACAAAAAACTAGCCGGGCGAGGTGGCGGGCGCCTGTAGTCCCAGCTACTGGGGAGGCTGAGGCAGGAGAATGGCGAAAATCCGGGAGGCGGAGCTTGCAGTGAGCTGAGATCTGGCCACTGCACTCCAGCCCGGGCGACAGAGCAAGACTCCGTCTCAAAAAAAAAAAAACAGAACTACCATTCAACCCAGTAATCCCTTACTGAGTCTATATCCAAAGGAAAATAAATGATTCTACTAAAAAGACACAGGAACACATATGTTCATTGCAGCATTATTCACAATAGCAAAGACATGCGATCAGCTTGGGTGCCGGTCAACAGCTGCCTGGATAAAGAAAATATGGTACCTATACAACATGGAATACTACACAGCCATAAAAAGAATGAAATCATGTGCTTTGCAGCAACATGGATGTAGCTGGACGCCATTATCCTAAACGAATTAACACAGGAACAGAAAACCAAATACCACATGTTCTCACTTACAAGTGGGAGTTAAACATTAGGTACTCATGGAAATAAAGATAGAAACAACCGACACTGGGGACTACTAGAGTGGGGAGAGTGGAAGGAGGGCAGAGGCTGGAAAACTACATATGGGCTAGTATGCTTATTACCTGGGTGATAAGGTCACTCTTACCCCCAAACTTCAGCATCATGCAATACACCCATGTATCAAACCTGCACATGTACCCCTGAATCTAAAAGTTGAAATCATTTTCTAAATGCTTAAATAAAAATCATAACAATTATAAAAATTATAAAAGGTACAAAATGGATTATTTAGGAGTTTATTAAATAGTTTAAATGAGTATGTTTACTTTTAAATTGTAAACATATCCAATACTTTTCTATTATAAACCATAATTATAAATATACTTTTAAAACTCATTTAAAATAAAACATACAATGAAAGTTTCAACAATGAACAAATATTTTAAATATTTTTTAAAAGTAACCAATTGAGTTAATAAAATAAGCATAGGCTTATAAAAGTAAGTGCTTATGAAATACATTTATGTCTGCTTCTAAGGATCTCATAAATAAGATAATGATATAGTGAAAAGCATATTGTTGGCCTTGTAGTCTGAAGACCTGAATTTGAAAACTGGCTTTGACACTTACTTGATATGTAACCTCTTTGTGGCTCATTTTTTCAGCAATAAAAAGTATAGTATACAATTTGTTTTTATTTTATTTTACTTTTTATAAAAAGGAAGATCCAATCTTCTTTGTTTGTCTGAAAACAATCAACAGTCTTTTATACATCTCTTTGGAAAGTCAAACCATGACATGTGATATTACAGCACAAGATAGTCCATTCACTTGTATAACATAAACTCTAGTATTCTATAGGCGTTTGGAAAAATAAGAAGGGAAATGAAAATAGGAAGTCATCTATTCAGACATGTGAAAGCATCACATAGAAGAAGAAATAATTTTCCATAGTTCCAATATATCACTGGAGGTCAACTTCATACACAAAATCCCAGAACTATGAGGTCCAAACAGCTCATAACAGTGCTTTCAACAACAGGGGAAGAGGGAGGCAGGGATGCTGTAACCTGCATCTCTGCAAGTGGGAAATGCTTGAGACTGGCAGCAAATTTGGGGAAAGGTATTAATGGGTAAGAGGCATTTTATGGGTTAAATTATTTTCCCTCCAAGTTCATATGTCTTTACTCTCAGTACCTCAGAATATGGCAAATATTAATATGACTGCATTTGGATGTAGGGTCATTGAAGAGGTAATTAATTAAAATGAGGTCATTAGGGTGGGCCCTAATCCAATCTGACTGGTGTCCTCATAAGAAGGGGAGATTAGTGTACAGATATGTACAGAGGAAAGACCGTGTGAAGACTTGGGGAAAGAACAGACATCCGCAAGGCTTCAGGAGGAACCAATACAGCCCATGCCTTGATCTCAGACTTTTAGCCTTCAGAAATGTGAGGGGAAAAAATTCTATTGCTTGAGATCCCCAGTCTGTGGTAGTATGTTATGCTAGCCCTAGCCAATGAATACAAGGCATCCTACAAAAAAAAAAAAGAGCTTCAATATTGGTGAAAAACATTCAGGGCAGAAGGTAGTCAGTGTAGGAAAGGTTTTCCAATGAACTGGGGAGAGGGTGTTGCAGTGACCAGTGACAAAGCAGATGCAGACATCTGAAGGGGTGGGGTTCTGCATGGCCGTGGTGAGCAGGCACTGGGGATATCTTATGCCTTGCCCTCAAGGAACTCCCCAAAGTGTAGTTGGGGAAAGTTTTGAAAAAATTATATTTAAAAGAAGTGGTACATATTAAGGCCAGAGGTATGCAGAAGATGCAGGGGGACCAAAAGGAGGAGCATCTAACACACCTGGGAGAGGAACCCCCTGTTGCTGAGAGGCTTCCAGGAGGAGGTGGTCCTGGAGCTGAATATAAGGGGACAGAATAAAAGCTAGGTGACAATGAAGTGGTATGGGATGGGAGAGGATGGCAGGTCTGAGGATACGAAAAGAGATGTATGCTGTTTGAGGAGGAGGAAATCTCATGAGTGCAAAAAAAGATGTATGGAATAAAAATAATTGCTGAGATTTTTGTGAACCACAAATAACCTGGTGCTGTTATATTTTCCCAAGTGAGACTGGGATGGTGAGAGATGGTGCAGGAAAGAACCACAAGGCAAGAACCACAAAATTCTTTTAACAATGTTTCAGTGGATTTCCTTAGTGAAGAGGAGGATGCGTTTGAGGGGATGAAAGACTGGAAACCTGGCAACTATTTAGGATGCTGGTACCACAACCAGGAAAGGTAGGCTAATGTCTGGATATTGGCACTAGCAAAGTAGCAGAAAGACTAGAAAGGAGGGGATAGACTGGAGAAATCATCAGAACTTATCCATTGGTTGGAAATAGAGGTGGAGCTAGAAAGGATTACTGGCACGTTTCTAGGAAGTGGAGGAGTGACGAAGTGCACCTAAGAGTACAGAATCTTCCTAGGATTACAAGAAAAGGGAAGGACATGGTAAGAGTGTAGATGACAGGCAAAGAGAGACAGTTAATTTAGGTTAGGGTATCGCTCAGAACCAAAAGTCACAAACAGCATTCACCACTTTTGAGCTCTGCTTTTACATGTATTATTCTTTGGTGTACATTTTGCACTACATTTGGACCTTAACCTGTCTTCCTATCTCAACTTTAACTTTTTGTTACAGCTAAAATTTTCTACTGTCTCCCATGCATACATTATATGGATTTATCCCTCTGTTCCTTCTCATGCCTTCATCTCCCCTTCTCATTGGTCCTGGCTCCACCATCTACTACTCACAGAGACTTGGGCACGTTGCTACACCTTTCCAAACCTTAAACCTCCTCATACACCAAGTGGAGATATTAACAATGACCACTGGGCGAGGTTGTTGTGTAGATTAAATGAAATAAACACAGGGTTCCACTGGAACACAGGAACAAAGCTCTAATCCAGACTTGAAGGTAGAGGGGGTGAGGGTTAGGGAAATCAATAAATCTTTATAGAAGTGGTAACTCCCACTTTCTACTTTCCCTCATAAACATCTCTTCCTCGGAAATGTGAAGATTTTCAATTCTTGCTCCTCTCAGATCTGTTCTCGATATGACGGCTGAGAGAGCTCTTTAAAAATTTTTGAAGTGTGATCCTTCCACTCTGTACTCCTCTTTAAACCAAACACTTCAGATGTTTCCCACTGCTCTTAGATGCAGACTAAAATTTCACTATGGTCTAGAAGACCCCTCTTGGCCAGGCCTCTTCCTACCTCTCCACTCAAATTGTACCATTTTCCTCTTCCTTTTAGTACCCTGAATATCAAGTTCTCTCTTGCCCGAGAACCCTTCCTTATGCTCTTCTCTCTTCTAATACAAAATCAAACAAACAAACAACAACAACAACAACACACATCCACCTCCTGGCATCCAACTCTTTACCTTCCTTTCTAAATTAATCCAATCTTCCCTTCACTATTCAGCTCAACTGTAATTTCCACTGGGTTATATTGACTTGCTTCTATGCTCTAATTCCAGAAAACATTTCTCCTTTGTGACCCTTACATAATTTTAATTAATTTGGACTTTTTTTTTTTTTTTTTTTGGTACAGGTATTTGCGTGACTTTTCATGAGAAGGCATATATGATCTGTCTCCACCCCCGATGACTCTCAGCTTCCCCAGGGTCAGGAGCTGTTCTGTTCTTTTCCATCACTATATCCCAAAACTGTTGCACAGCACCTGGCCTATCACAGGCACTCAACAAATACTTCTTGAGTAAAAAAGCGAATAGTTAAATAAAGAAATTGATGAATTCCTAAGATAATTCTTAAAAGACAAGTAAGAGAGGGGCAGGCAAAGAGAAGAGGGTAAAGATTTTTAGGTAGCAGGTAAATACACATATTCAAAGGAAAGAGAGAGCAAACATATTTGAGTAATTGCACATTGAAAGATCATAGGGTATGCAGGAAGTTGGAGAGTTGGGCAGGGTCAAACTCTCAAGGACCTTAATTATGAAGATATGGGAGAGCAAGAAAAATACTTTAGGCAAGGAATGTCTAGATGACTACGTGCCCTATAAGGATCACATTGGTGTCATGGTGAGGAATGTATTAGAAGAGTCTGAGGCTGGGTGCAGTGGCTCACACCTGTAATCCCAGCACTTTTGAGAGGCCAAGGTGGGCAGATCACTAGAAGTCAGGAGTTTGAGACTATCCTGACCAACATGGTGAAACTCCGTCTCTACCAAAAATACAAAAATTAACCGGCGTGGTGGCACAGGCCTGTAATCCCAGCTACTTGGGAGGCTGAGGCAGGAGAATTGCTTGAACCTGGGAGGTGGAGTTTGTAGTGAGCCAAGATCGCACCACCGCATTCCAGCCTGGGCAAAAAGAGCAAAACTCAAAAACAAAGAAACAAACAAACAAAATATATATATACATAAAACAAAACAAAAACAGTCTGAGGCTGGAAGCCCAGAGATCAGGCAGGATCCTGGGAGCTAAAATAAGATGATGGAATCTGAGTTTACAAAGAGGTCAGATTCAGGAGAATCAGTTTCCCACAGCTAACTATAGAATAAAATTAAAGTTTTCTTTCATATGACGTGGCTCTGTGCCTGTGCTTAGTGAATGCCTTCACTTCATCTTCTACATGTATTCAGATCCATGTTAGTCTTGTGTCCTTGTGGTCCAAAAAAAAAAAAACCACAAAAAGAACAGCATGAAGGTGCCTTCATCCAATCAAAGACACAAAATCAAAGGCACAAAAACCTGCATATTGATTGGCGATGCAGGGTTTCACCTTTTAGAATAAGATGTGCTGTTTTTGTTCCATGCCAAAAGAACAAAATGTACACAGGTGGTGTGAATAAATAATCCAGATATAAATAAATTATAGTAGGATGCCCTTCTGGATGACATTTTGGCAACAAGTTACCTTTGCAATAGTTCATTCAAGGCCAGCTCTGTGAATGTTTGACCTGCACAGTAGCACTGAACTTGGTCCTCAGATGGGCCCCCACTTGGTATAATGTTACGTTGTTGCCATTTAAAAATTCTAGTAGCTGTATTCTTAAACTTGGTTTTATAAGCGAAGGTGGATGGAACAATGGAGGATGCACATGAGCAGAGGGAATGAGCACCACGTGCACATCTGTTGCTCCTTGCCACCACATTTGCATACAGTGTGCGCAGTGTCCGTAAGCATAGAATTCCAGTGCGCAGTGTCTGTAAGCATAGAATTCCAGTGAAATCACAATATGTGGGAGTTCAGGGAGACTCAAAGCAAGTACAAGGTTGTATCTTCAACTGAGTAAACAAGGATGCTGACAGCTCCAAGAGATCATGCTTTCCACTTGACTAGAACTTGCTTCATGTGTAACAGGAAAGCTGTGGTTTTATAAGAAACACAACCAAGGAACCTTCTCATATACTTTTTAATTTATGTTATTTTCTTGTATTAGTCACTTATGCTGAAAACAATGACATGGAAGGTAAAAAACAATAAGGAAATACATAGTTCTTTTCCTTTTAGTCCTTCTTTACTCATCGATATTAGCCAAAAGTAGAAAGTGTTGGTAGAATATATGTGTATCAAGAAGTGGAATAAACACTGTTGAGTCAGTGGTACAGCATGTCCACTGTTCCAGAAAGAATGAAATACATATGCATGTACAAGCCACAAAATATAAATTGTATAATTTCAGTGATTCTGGATATGAATTAAATGTTCTTACATTTACATTCAAAGCTGACATTGTACAATATAAAGATGAATGATACAATTGATATTAACAAATTCTAATTTTTATTAGAATGACAACAAACAGCAAATTAAAAAAACACCATGACAACTTGAGAGAGAGACAACAGAAGAAGAAAAAACACTTTACGTTTCAGTATGTTGAATGACATTTTTTTTCCCTTCTTTTTGGACAAAGGGCTCTGCGTTTACATTTTGCAAGGGGCCCTGCAACTAATGAAGCCAGCCCTGTTGAAAGGGAAAGCATTTCTAGATACCAAAGCACAGGCAAGACAATCACCAATCCCGTGGGTGAGCAATGAAAACAGTGGGCCAGGTGCGGTGGCTCATGCCTGTAATCCCAGCACTTTGGGAGGCCAAGGTGGGTATATCACCTGACGTCAGGAGTTCAGGACCAGCCTGGCCAACATGGCAAAACCCTGTCTCTACTAATAATACAAAAATTAGCTGGGTGTGGTAGCGTGCGCTTATAGTCCCAGCTACTCACGAGACTGAGGCAGGAGAATCACTTGAACCCAGGAGGTGGAGGTTGTGGTGAGCTAAGATCCTGCCACTGCATTCCAGCCTGGGTAACAGAGTGAGACTCTGTCTCAAAAAAAAAAAAAAGGAACTGGCTAACTAGCAAAATTCAGTTTTAAAAACTGGTTTGTCTATATAAATTGCCTTGGCATCATGACCTTCTAAGTGAAATGTATCTTAATGTTAGAGTCCTATGACAAACCATACTTGATACATTGCAGCACTTTTCCTAAATCAGGAGCTCAGGAAAAATGCAAGTGACAGAGATAATCAAATCGGATTCCAAAATCACCAAAAATAATCTGTCTAAAAACTCAGGAGCTTCATGTGGTCCATGCACCTGTGAATAACTACAGGCTGAAGTTAAGCTTTGGATTCTGATACTATACAAACAGAATTTCTGTTCTCAAAGATTAAATCAATCAATATTCGCATAAATTATATGAAATTTATGAAATGCTAAAATAATAAAAAACAAGAAATATCCATGCATCCATGCATCGTCATATACATGCAACTTTTAAGGAAAACAGAATAAGCCTTTGTTCTCCCATTTTCAGGGTTTTCTCCGTTTCACAAGCATAAGAATTTTGGCTGATAATCTTACATCTTTCTTATAGTGACTCTTGGATTCATTTTTTTTTACTAATTCTTGTAAGATAAACAGCTCAGAACACAGTAGTGTGGAAGATACCTTAATCTCCTTGAAACTAAAAGATTGCTCAGAATTATGCTAATATTTCTAAGAAGCGTATATAGTAGAAACATTTCCAAAAACTATAGACCTTAACTAGTCTTCCTAAAATTTTCTGTTACTAGAAATTAAGTGGGGCAGGTTGGTAGATGACGTCCCAAATGGAGTGATAATCCATTAGCATAATTCACCCAGGAAGTAGACAGGTGGGGCAATTATAAGTGCAAAGGTTAAAGATGCCCCACCCGTTGATTACCTGCACCTGAACTTTCTTGATGGCGAGGTGTGGGGAGACACTCATTCTGGGATGTATAATTAGCAAAAGGCTTAATGCACAAAATTCCCTGGGAGAGATGGCACATTGGTTTTCATTCACAATAAGCAGAAAGTGGCTGAGGGAGAGGAGAATAAACTCTTAAAATCAGGTTTTGGTAGGAAATAGAGCAGACGGGAGTAACCAGTGACTGCAATTGAGAAGGCAGGTGCAGTGGGGCACCCAAGATTACATCTGCTGTATGACTGGGTCTTGGTTTTCCCTGGTTACATGTCCTGTACGACAGTGATTTATAAGCCAAAAGCAGCCTTTCCATTTTGATCTCCAGTCTAATGGGGCAAACAAGTAAATACTCCTAAAAATATTGTCCACGTAATTGACATTATTTTAGGTATTTAATTATGATTATGATTATAATTCTTAGGAATGAAAATAGTGTTATACAAAAGCAGTTATTGACCTATCAATAGATGTGCTTCTCTTGATAACATGAGAGCCCTCCCTGGGCTGACTTCAGAATAAGACTAGAGATGACTCCTATGTGGAGGTCCCCAGGGCAGCACCTACCATAGGGTCCATCCCACAGCATTATGTGCTCACTTTGAGACAGAATCTTACTCTGTTGCTCTGACTGGAGTACACTGGCACAAACAAGACTCACTACAACCTCAACATCCTGAGCTCAAGCGATCCTCCCACCACAGCCTCCTAAGTAGTTGGGACCACAGGTGTGTGCCACCACAAGTAGCTATTCTTTTTTTTTTTTTTTTTTTTTTGTAGAGACAGAGTCTCATTATGTTGGCCAGGCTGGTCTCAAACTCCTAGGCTCAAGCAATCCTCCCACCTTGGCCTTCCAAAGTGCTGGTATTTCAGGCATGAGCCACTGTGCCTGGCCTCATTTACTTTTTAATTGTTAAACTAGCTGTTTTATTTATTAGAAAGTGTGATCCATTATCCAAACTTCATTTGGATTGAAAAGCACAAAACTCAGCACCAGATCTGGGTTTGAGACTTTTTTTCCTCTCTGATTTTTTAAAAAGGAAATAAAAACCCTACTACCATTTCTCTTACCTGCCCTAATCAACTCATAGTTTTGTTGGGAATGGCCACTCTGGTAAGACACAGTGGTAGAGGCATTCTTGACTTTGGTTTCATTCTCAAAGCAATACTCCTTGAGATAAAGCATACGAGCATGACTTTCAAACCAGAATGTAAAGTACCGCACAAATGCTAGCTTCTCCCTCTCAGAAACAAAAAGAAATGTACGGAAAGATTTATTTTAGAAGAGAGGATGAATGCCAGTGACATTTTTATTTGAAATTTTATTGTGAAAGGTAAAAATTTAAAAAGCACACATAGGGCATGTTTCAGGACAAGAAATCATGTTCCTTAGCGGGACTGACTTTCCTCTCATATCTCCAAGCAAGGTAGTCTATGCCTTCCCAGACCTCTTGGGCCAAGGAGGACAGAGATACTATCTCTACCTTCCCTGGGGCAAGTGGCTTCCTGCTCAGCAACCTGAAGGCCAACCAAGACCCATCTTGGTGGAAATTCTTCCATATCTCCTATGAGTCCTTACTCCAAAGGAAGGCACTATCCTGATTTCTAAAACCATCATTTTTCTCCCCCTGTTCTTGAACTTTACATAAATGAAATTATACAGGATTTATTCTTCAGATCTGCAACCTTTTCCTTGACATTATGTTTCTGAGATTCATCGTGCCATTGTGTATGGCTCTCATTCATTCACTTTCATTGTTGGGTAGCATTGCATTCTGTGAATATATCACAATTTATCCATTTCATTATTGATGGACATTGTACTGTTTTCAGTTTGAAGCTGTTACAAATAATGCAGCTATAAGCATCCTTATCTATACCTTTTGGTACACATATGTACATTTTTCTATGGTGTTTGTAAATGTGAATAGACTTGCTAGATCATAGACTCTGCATCTATTCAATATAGACAATGCCAAAAGTTTTCTAAAGTGGTTTTACCAACTTTCTGAAATAGCAAATGTACACTACCTCCAGCAGTATCTTTCTGGAGTACCAAATTTACACTACCTCCTTCATGAATGACACCAGGTGAGCCTGAATATATGCATTTACTTGTCTGTTAACATTACCCAGAGCTGGATTCTGTCGCTTGCAAATAAGAACTTTACAAGACAGCTGAAAAATGTGGAGAGAAGAATTACAGATTGAGAATAGCAAGAATAAAGGCCCTAAGACCATTATGCAACATCTTGTATTGACTTCTTGCCAAGCAGACACTGTATTCACATGTTTACACACACACATCCCTAGATAGGTGAGAAAGAGAGAGAGAGAAACAGACAGGTAGATAGATAGCCAGAAATCACCTCAGTTAATCATTCTTACTTGCTGATTTTATGCAAGCTACTATGTTAGGCAAAACCCTATGAAACAGGTATGATTCATATTTATTTAGATTAGGAAACTGACATTTAATAAGTTCAAATAATTTAGTTAATATCAACTATAAGTAGTGACAAAGGAAGGATTTAAACTAAACCCAAGATTGTCTGGCTCCAAAGAGTCTGCTGTTCACCAATATGCCACATTGATATCTATCATTTTTAAACCCAAGAAAGAGTTGATTCATTTATAAAGGGTATTTAGAGCATATTCTGTTAACTGTAAATAACCTCAAACATCACTAGGTATATTCCCGCATTCTTTATTTTTTTCCAGTGTCCGTGTAGAGCATCCTAGGCAAGAAGGTAGATGTGTCATCAGAAAGATGGAACATTCCAGGGAGTGGAGTGCATGACAAATTGTTTGTGAATATTCTTCATTCACTGCCAGCTGCTGATGCTGCATTCCAATTTAACTCAAAACAGTCTTAAGTGATAATGCTAACTCGTAATCATAAAATATTTTGCATCTCTAACACATTATAGGTCAGAATGCTGTTAAGTCACAAGAAAACTATACATTTCTTCACCATCTACACTCAAGTCTTTTTTTGTTTTTTTTTTAAAGATGCTGTTTTCTTAGGGTGAGTGTAGAGTACAGAAGAAATATAATTTTGTTTGCTATTATGCTTTTATTTCATTCTCATAGTTAAATATAAAATTTGAATCAGCTTATCAAAATACTGTATAAATTTAACCTGTAGGAATTTTACATATTGTAGTATTGATATATTTTGGTTGGTTGGCTAGCGTGGAAACGTGTTTGGCTTTGTTGCTGTTGTTATGTTGGTAATGATTTTTGATGTTTGATTGGCATAAAGTTTTACTGGTTCATGACCCCTGATAAGATTTTTCCTTGGATGAGATTTCCCTCAATTCTCTTTTTAAGCTTCTATGATTTTAAAAACATAGATGACATAAAAAAGAAAAATTTAAAAGCTGACTAGATTTGGAACACCCTAAGGTCATTTTTGCATATCATGTAGCACCTATAAAGTCATGTTACATCAAAAGACAACATTGGAATCCACTTGGAAATCAGTAGTTACAACCCCTAAGAAAGGACTCCCCTCGGCCAGATAGGAAAGGGTAAAGTAGGGCAATAAGAAGAGTTTAAATATTTTCTTTTTGAAGCCTATTTAATTACATTGTTTGATAAACCAATTCTATTTTGAAAGCCTCTCTCTAAAAATTACTATTGAGCAGACAATTACAGTATCATCTGTTGCCTGCTGCTTATAATTTACAAGTGATTGCTACATGTAAATTGTATAATTAATCAGCCTTAAAGAGAAGTGATAACTGTGCCCTCCATCCAAATGCAAAGCTAATGTTTGGTGTTGGTACTTTCTATTTTTGCAGTTTAGGCTGATGTTAGTGTTTAGCAGCCACATGCATACCAGCTGCTACTTTCAGGGGTGCCACTTTAAGTCTTCAGAATGTGGGCAGCTGACTCCTTCATAAATGACACCAGGTGAGCCTGAACATCTTAATATACTTCATCCTCAGTCATATTCACAGGCAAGGAAATGCCTTCCCACTGTCAGAGAAAGAGAGCCTCTTCTGGAGAAGGGCAGACACTCAGCGGATGCAAAGCCCAGTTGCGCAATGCCAGGAAAATGTACATCCCAGTAATTCAAGTAACACTCCTTCCAATCCTCAATATTCTGAATAGACACTCTACCCTTTTTGAGCATCCCTAGCATTTAATTTATAATCATAATTTTTAAAAGATGATTTCTGAGCCATGAAAATTCACTCGATAGCTAAAGACAGATTGAGGTAGAAGTCAGCTCTTGATGGAGAACAATCCATTTAGGCTCTGAAAAAAGAAAAACAACTCAGCTAAGAAACTCAGAGAATGAGTCAGCACTGCGGATCTGGAACCTAGTATTTAGGTGTCCTCATTGCCAAAGGTGTCTCCAACCTGATATTTAGTTTCCCTGAATCACCTACCTTCTAATTCCCATTCCCCAATGTATTTAATGATTCTCTTGACTTAAAGTCTTAGAGAAAAGCTAAAAATACAAATAAGACATGACAACACAGCCATTCTATTCTTCTTAGCATTCTCTTTCTAACTTTACAATTTATCTGTTAATATTAGTATATGCATATAAATAGTTCAAAAAATAAAAACAAAAGTTGATCCACTTAAATTTATTATTACATTTGGTCTATATCTGGACTCTACTTGACCTGATAAGAATTGAGAAGTTCTAGTACCAACCACCAAATAAATGAGAGTGTAACAGAAAGCATTATGACAGAATTCATAGAGTAAGGAAGAGTTAATGTTACCAACTTTTATACGGGAGATTCCCCTGCTTTCGGCTGAGCTTGAACTCTGGTCTCTGTGAAACCTATTTGTTTTGTCTGAAAGTTGGAATCTAGCTAATGTCAATGTTAGTTTTACCATTAGTCAAGAATTCAGCTTAATATTAAACTTTATAATAAACTGAGAGGATTCACTTCCCTGCTTATTTTCTATGGGTGGCATCCACACATTTGAAATATAGCTACAAATTATGTTAATTTAGTAAGAATCATGTTGCGGATGCAGCTGTTTATTTGCTCTTTATAACCTATGATATCAGTCCAATGCATGTGTCTTGATTTGGAAGGTCTGATGCACTCTGAGAGTGACTTTGATTTGGGAATAGGCTATACCCAAAGCAGCTGTAAGCTATGGCTGTGCCCATTTGCCTCAATGTCCTAAAGTTAAATGTGTGTGTGCAAATAAAAGAAGGTCCCTGTTCTTTACAATCAGGAGTCAAGTCGAAAGACACTGATTTCAATTTCATGTTTAACTGTTTAACAGTTATGATCTCTGAATAGTACTCCATGGGGGCAAGAAGTCTATGTTTTCTTCGCTGCTGTATCCCTAGCACCTACCATTCTGCCTTGCAAAAAACAAGTGAGTGAAAATATTTTTGAGTCCTTGTTGCTGAATTGTGTTCTGTATTCATTTCTGTATTTTCTTTTAAAAATGTATAATTGGCATATATTTATAATAATGAAAAAGAATGTTATTTTATAATGCTTAATATTCTTTCTTAATATTCTCTTAATATTCTCATGTAAATAAACCCCTTTTCCTTATATGAGCCAATTTGGCAATTAGTCTACCCAGAAATTATAATTTTAAAAATTTGAGAGAAACAGGAAATGTCTTAATTGTTTCCTGGCACTGCCTACTTTTACGACCACTGCCTGCAAATATTTTATAAATTCACCCTGCTCCATGAGGAATTTATAAATTCACCATGAGGAACAGGGTGAATTTATAAAAACTGGGCCTGTTGACACTGTGCACAGCTCCTCCTGCAAGACCTGAGTGTTCAAGGTCAGTGGCTGGGTTGATATGATGGAATTTCCTTCATAATAAGACTTTTTTTTTTTTAAAGCCAGAATCTGTTGTCTTTAGAAGATAGGGGCACTTGCTTATCTTGCTTAATGGGCCTCAGGGGATCAGGTCCACATGGACATCTCTATTCAGAAAGATGGACTCTGCTGGAGCAGCTTCACAAAAACAGGACCTCCAGCAACTTCCTGCAACCCAGCATTGCATATGTTGTATTGAGTTAAGCCACTGAGATTTTAGGGCCTAAAAAAAAATTCCCTTTCAGTGAGGGAAAAGGAAGCGAATATTGAAAGGTACTGGTTCATGTCCAAATTTTCATGGCAGGCCAGCAAGTCTTGACTGAATCACTTAAGTGGGCCAATGACTACATCTTTACCTTTGAGTGTAGTTGTTTTCCTTTAATTTACTGAAAAAAGTTTGTCTTAAGTGCTCTTCCTACATATGCAATAACATTCATGTAATTATCATTTAGTTTTCAGACACCTTTTGACATAAATGTGATCTCTCTTCATTTCTGTGCAAGTAACTCAGATAAATAATGCAATTCATTCATTTGTTCAACAAGTAATGACTGAACAAGGCATTTTCTAGATGCTGCAAATACAACACTGAACAAAACAGAAAACGTCTCGCCCTCATGGAGCTTACAGTCCATGGAACTTAGATTTGAGGGGTGACATAAAACATCAATAAGTGTAATCGGTGGTATTTCAGAAAGCTAAATGAGTGAGCAACAAAGATAAATTAGGGAACGGGGGCAGGGAGTGTCAAGGGCAGGGAAGGATTGCCATACTCCTGATATCTATGACAGTGCCTGGCACCAAGTAAGTCTTCAGTGAATGAGGGCCAGAACATACTAACTGTCATTGTACTAACAGTCGGCTTCCCTGCAGTTTTTCTCTTGGATTAGTCTAACACATCTCTTTATATGTATATGGCCTTGAGAATTTGCCCTATTTCCTTCATTGCCCAATAAAGTAATGGCAGATACTAGCCTCTGAAAAGAAACAGATCAGCCTCCATTGGTGATATTTCTTAGACTCCTTCCCAACTGCTCACTGCCTTCTCCTGTTCCAAACTTGTCTTTGCTGCACTCTTGAATATTGGTTCCATTTTTTTCACAAGCTACTCTTGATTCTTTGTTCTTAGTGCTGATAAAGTTCAGCTTCCCAGTAAACCTTCAATCTTCCTCAAGAATGTGTCTCATTTCCTGAATTAGAGAAGTCATTTGGTGTCTGCTCACCAAACTGTCTTTTGAGGGAACTTTTGTCCACTCTAACCCCTGATAGCTAAGCAGCCACATTTTAAACACACAATTCCTTTTATTTTCTTCCCTCCTCTCACCCTCATCCAAGCTTCAGGTAATTACACTAATGTCACCATCTGAGCCAAGTTAATCCTTTGGCTTGCTGGTATTAAAAGAAAGATGAGGGCCAGGCACGGTGGCTTATGCCTGTAATCCCAGCACTTTGGGAGGCCGAGGTAGGCAGATCATCTGAGGTCGGGGTTTGAGACCAGCCTTACCAACATGGCGAAACCCCGTCTCCACTAAAAATACAAAATTAGCCGGGAGTGGTAGCACATGCCTATAATCCCAGCTACTGGGGAGGCTGAGGCAGGAGAATCACTTGAACCCAGGAGGTGGAGGTTGCAGTGAGCTGAAATGGCACCACTGCACTCCAGCCTGGGCAAGAAGAGTGAAACTCCATCTCAAAAAAAAAAAAAAAAGATGAGCTGGGACAACTAAGCTCTTTGTCTCCTAAATTTGAATTAAATTATGCAGGCAGACTATACCAGTTGGTAGTATAAATTAAAGCTGAAGAAAAAGCACCATGAAGCAGAGTTGGGTTCACGGCAAGGCATATGAAATTCAAAATCATGAAGCAATAGATGCTGTAAGTAAGCAGAAAAAGCCTCAGAGCAAAGAAAGGAAAACAAATCTGATACTGGCTGGTGGAACCAGAAAGAGAGGAAAAGAGAGGAAGAAGGTGGACGAGTGTACTTTATTATTCCCTAGAGTTGTACCATGAGAGCTTTCTAGTTTTAGCTCTAATTACAGTACTAAATCAATATATATCCCTAATGTTCATTAGCTGAGCACTGAAGGACTTCCTACCTCAGAGCCTTTGCCCTTTCTGTTCCTTCTGCCTAGAATACTCCCTGCACCCCCTTTCCCATTCATCCATTCAGCAAATAATGGAGAAAAAATGAAACAGCAACGGCAAAGCCCCCGAGGCTCTGCCTTATATTTCTACATTGTTTACTCCCTGCCTTCCTTCAGGTCTTTGCTTACACGTCACCTATGACAGAAGCATTACAGGTTGATAGTTTATAAAATGACAACTTGCCCATCACTTTCTGCCTCTTTCTTCATTTTGTTTTATTCTTTTTCATAGCACTATCACCATTTGACAAATTGTATAGTTATTTTTGTGTTTTGCTTGTTTTCCCAACTAAAAGGTGAACTCTGCAAGACAGAGTTACATCGTCAGATTAACTACTGTATGTCCAGTGCCTAGGACAGTACATAGCAGGTGCTCAATAAATATTTGCTTAGTGAATGAATATATCCAGAGAAAGGTCCCTAGAGGAGTTGAAGCTGTGCTGGGTCATAAACAGTTTTTCATATGACTACAGATAGGAAAGGCATTCTAAGCACAGGAAATAGCATTAGCTCTATAGCTCAAAATCAAAAAACAAAATAGTATACAAAGCCACAAAAATATGAACAAATTGGTGCACATATAGTGTAGTGAAATAAGGTGCAGGGACACAGTAATTAGAGACAAGTGTGGTTACGTAGGCCAGATTATGCAGTATTAGATGCCATGCTAAGGAACGTGGGCTTTATTCAGTTGGCGAAGTGCGTCCACTGAAAAGTTTTAAGCATATATTAGCACTATATGGTAGGCAAAATTCTAAGATAGTTCCCTGAATTCCCAGCCGAAGTGTACCTATATCTTCTCTCAGTTATTGAAAGTAAACACTAATATATAGCAAAACATATATTATATGATAGATATATATTAGATATCATATTAGTACATATATCAAATTACATATTATATATTATATAAGGATATTAGTACATATTACTGTATATCATACATAGTACATATTAGTATATTAGTATGTATTATATAATTGAGATATATATGTGGGTATAGATAGGTATATATATGTATCTATATAGTGAAGAGATTTTGCAGATGTAATTAAGGTCACAAATCAGTCGACTTTAAGATAGGGAGATTATCCTTGGTGAGCCTGACCTAATCAGGTGAGCCCTTAAAAGGGACTGAGCTTTCTTTCTTGTTTGTTTTTTTTTAGACAGGTTCTCGCTCTGTCATCTGGGCTGGAGTGCAGTGGTGCAACCTCAGCTCACTGCAACCTCCACCTCACCTCCTGGGTTCAAGCGAGTGTCCTGCCTCAGCCTCCTAAGTGGCAGAGATTACAGGCATGTGCCACCATACCCATCTAATTTTTGTATTTTTAGTAGAGATGGGATCTCACCATGTTGGTCAGGCTCGTCTCGAACTCCTGACCTCAACTGATCCACTAGCCTTGGCCTCTCAAAGTGCTAGAATTATAGGTGTGAGCCACCTTGCCCAGCCTGAGCTCTCTTGACAAATTGAATATAGATATTCTCCATTGCTGGCTGGGGCCATGTGACAAGCAATGGGAATGGTCTATAGGAAATGAGAGGGCTCCTGGCTAACAGCCAGCAAGGGAATGGCACCTCAGTCCTACAATGGAAAGGAATTGAAATCTGCCAGCAGCCTGAATGAGCCTGGAAGTGAATCCCAAGTTCCAGTTGAGACCACAGTCAAGCAACACCATGATTTCAACCTAGTGAGACCCTGAGCAGAGACCCAGCTACTCCTTGCCTACTGAAATGTGAGCTAATAAATGGGTGTTTCTTTATGCCACTGTGCTTGTGGTAATTTGTTATACTAGAATAGAAAAACTGCTAGACTGTGTGGAAAACAGCTTGGAGAGGGTTAAGACTAGAGACAGGGAGCCAGGGAGGGGGGTGCTGCAGTCATCCAGACATGGGAGGAATGCCCAGAATTGCAATGATCCTATACCTCTGAAATTCATAGGGGCCTTCCTTCCCTGCTGAGCTAATCACACCACTGCCTTTGAACTCTATGCTTTAAAGCACCCTGTAACTTTGGAAGAAGCTACTTTCCATGGATAGGTTGGCTCCACCAGCTCGGATCAGTTCATTCCCAGCTTTTCCACCTTCCTCCCAACATGTGATACTGGCTATCAACAAGTTTCCTGTCCAAGCCCCCTGAGTTGTGAAAATCAGCCATGCTTCTCACCAATAGCTTCCTTTGGAGGCATGGACACATAGCAGTTCTCAACCTTGGCAGCCCATGAAAATGGTCTTGAGAGCTTTTAAAAACATGATATCCAGCCCAACCCCTCAGAGATTCTCATTCAACTGGGTCTCAGGCATTGTGTTTGTTTGTTTTAACTCTTTCAGTGATTGATCATTTTCTCATCTACCTTCAGAATAGCATTATACAATATTCTCTTTTCTCCTCCCTCTTCTCTTCTTCCTTCTGCTTCCAACTTTCCCAGTAAGAAAACCATCATCGTTATTATGTAAAATTTGTTATTATGTAAAATTTGTTACATTAGCATTTCATTATAGAAATGAATTCAAGTAGTTGATGAGAAAACTAAGGCTCAAAAAAAGTTAAATGAATTGCTTCATAATCACATCATTTGTGGGTTAAACACAATCTCAAACCATCTTCATGTCCCAAACCTTATGTTTTCCCCACCAACACCATTCCATAAGGAACTGTAAATAATATATCTACCTCTCTTTTATATCAGCCACCACCTACTGATTATGTTCTAGATACTGTCAAGTATGTTTCAGATTTAACTTGATTCTCACATTGATGTTATGTGGTGAGAACAGATACTTCCACAGTGATAAAACTGAGGTTTGAAGTGGTTAAAGAACTCACCCAGGGTCAGACAACAAGTAAATGATTAATTCAGAATAATTGTAGCAATCTTCCGATTCCAAGATCAGTGTTCCTACTGCAAAGGCAGAGTATCCTTGGAAAGAACATTCTTCAGCCCAAATAAAATAAAAATAATCCCTACTATTTCTTCAAGTTTCTCCCCATCGCTTGGGGTACTCACATAAATTCTCCACTTGATTCTAAGGCTGCGCTTCATGAAAAAGCTTGCTGATAACTACAGTGATCCTAATAAGACACTGTATTCCAAAAAATTATGTGACTATACAGGCACACGTTCACATATATGTGAATACAAGTGAGAAACACAAGGCATCTATACCACAGAAAGTGAATCATGATTATTCTGGGAAATGAGTGATTTTTTTCCTTCTTGTTCTCCTTCACTTTCTCTTTCTTCTCCCTCTCCCTGTCCCTCCTCCTCCTCTTGTTCTTTTTCTTCTTCTTCCTTTTCTCTTTCTAAATTTTCCACAATGAAAATGTAATATTTTGTAATTAGAAAAAAGTTAAATGATGAGAAGAGAAAAATTACAGTCTCTAAAATTCTTTTTTTCCTGCTGCGTCCATCCCACTGCTATGTATTAATACTCAATCCCCCTCTTCCAAAGTCTATTTGGTATTAGGCTCAAATAAACCCTCTCCTTATATATTGCTATATTCATTCATTTACAACTGCAGCTACACATTTCTGCTGAGTGCCTATAAATTGCCCATGACAATAGAAAGATAAGTAATATTTTCCCTTTGTCCTCAAGAACCTCACATCTAGGGTGAGAAACTAATTAATGGGTTATTATTACATAACTTTGGTACTACACAATAAGAAAGAAGGAATGCCTTCATTCTTACTTTTCATCTTGAGAAAAATGGCTTCATGTCTCCACTTATCTTTAGTTTGAAAGGGTCTATACCTGGCAGCTGGAATAGCTGCCATTGTTGGAAATTCATACAAATCTGTTTTGAAACAACATGTGTATTTACAGAAAGACATAGAAAGAGAAAATATCAGTGGTGGAAGAATAGACCTACGATGTTGGACTATAAGTAGGATGGCCTTAGCATTTATCATTCAAACCTTTGAGATGCTTGTGAGAATGGAAAATGGTGGCACTAAAAGTTATCCTGGGGGCCAGGCGTGGTGGCTCATGCCTGTAATCCCAGCACTTTGGGAGGCCACAGCAGGCAGATCACTTGAGGTCAGGAGCTGGAGACAAGCCTGGCCAACATGGTAAAACCTAATCTCTACTAAAAAATACAAAAAATCGGCCGGACGTGGTGGCATGCACCTGTAATCCCAGCTACTCAGGAGGCTGAGGCAGGAGAATCGCTGGAACCCCGGAGGCGGAGGCTGCAGTGTGCCGAGATCTCACCACTGCCCTCTAGCCTGGATGATAGAGGGAGACTCCGTTTCAAAAAAAAAAAAAAAAAAAAAAAAAAAAAAAAAAAAAAAAAAAGCCAGACATCGCAGTGCACGCCTGTAATGCCAGCTACTCAGGAGGCTGAGAGAGGAGAATTGCATGAACCCTGAAAGCGGAGGTTGCAGTGAGCCGAGATTGCACCACTGCACTCTAGCCTGGGTGACAGAGCGAGACACCATATCAAAAAACAAAAAAGTTATCCTGGGCAACAGGTATGAAACTCTCATTTTTTTTTGTCCAAGAAAACTGAGACATATATTCATGCTTACATGGGATTAAGAAAGTCAAGACTTTTTTTTCCCATTGAGATGACTTCTCATGGAAAATCAAGGATATTTACTGAACCCTTTCACATTCAATTTTGTAACAATCCTGAAATAATTCCCATTCATGTTATTTGCATCATTCCACACATGGACCACCTGCTTTATGAGTGTGCCATGTATGTAAAGGACATCTCCACCAGCTCGGCAGTCCTCATGGGACTCCCAGTTCCTCACCTGCATCCTAGGACAATTCTGCCCAGGAATTTATTCTTCTGGGTCCTTTGTCTCTGCAGCCATGCTTCTGAAGCTACAGCTGCTGGGCCTCTCTGAGCCTTCTTCATGTGATAGCAGAGGCAGGCCTAGTCACAGCTGCAGAAACAAAGGTGAAGGACGCCCTGAAGCTGACTGGTGGGTAAAGAGCAACAGCTCGGGCTTTGTTGCGGGTATGAATTTCTCCTGTTTGCTGTGGAATACAATTTAGGGAAGTAATGAGGGAGCCCTGTCGTGTTCACCACACACAGGCTCCATCAGTGCAAAATTTCACTCGGCAGATGAACACAGACAGATGCACATTTTCTTTACCAATGAAATATTAAACATGACAGGTGTGTTACTCATCGGGAAAGGCGGCATGCAAAATGCATGTGTAACCCCCAAGGTCTTCCCCATTTCATCCCTACAGCTCGGCTAGGGTTCTAGGAGATGATATTCCTCCTGCAACTACGTTTGGGTATTCAATTTCAAAAGTTACGGTCAATGGTATCTTTGGGAAGATAATTTAAAGGCTTTTGGCTTTAAATTAAGAATCCATTCAGATAATAAAATGTTGTCTTCGACTTTATTGTTATTCTGCCTAAGGGATCTGTGGGAGAACACAGGATAAAAACTACGGAGAGAAAGATTCCTGTCACTATGGAAACAGATTCATTTATTTTTATAGGCTGATTTCTAATTCCTCTCCCTGGGCAAAGCTCCCACTAACTTCTGATGCTAAGAGATGATGCTCATTCAAAAAATATTTTGTTGCTTCGGGTTGTATTTCCTGTTTATTTGGAGAGAAGGGTGGTAGGAGAGGAGGGCTCAGTAAAGAGGCAAGATGTATAAGAATATCTTTCCAATGGTTTGACTTACATCAGAGTAGCCAACTGATTGGAGTGAGAAGGCCATATTCAGAACTCACTACCAATACAGGAAAAGGAAGCCCCTTAAGAGTTACTAGCTTGACATCAACTCTTAAAAAATGCAAAACACGCAGAGAGCAGGTTCAAGAAGCATAACTCCTGCATGAAAATTCTATCTGTTGACTATGTTCAGCCTAGTACCTCATAACTATGTATAGAGATCATCACAAAGGGTAGCATTCTTTAGGAACCACCATAGGTTTCCAGTCAATTATTTTTAACTACTCATTTCTTACTGTTTGTGAAGTTTATATTACCTAATGGGATGCCAAATTCTCTCTCTTACAAGCAGGGATCTTGTGGATAAGGAATAGCATCTTACTTCCCCTATTAGCAACTCCCAAGAACAAATGAGGATTGTGATTGATACCTGCTGCTATGCTGTTGCACTCTCAGCCTGAGAAGTGTTAGGGATATAAATAGCAGCTTGATGATTTAACTCAATCTGGTTTAAGAGATCATGTGTTGCTGTGACTTTGCATGAAAATGACATCATGCCGGGTTATTCAATGTGCTGTGCAATCCAACAAACTGAGGATGGCCAATCACAGATCTCTGTATGAGAATTTGGTCAAAGCTCTGGAATGCAGGATGAAACAGTGCATGCAGAACTGGTAGAAAGATCAGTGGAGCAATTCATCCATCAAATCTGACCAAACAGCTGCCACTCCCCTTTCAGGCAACTCAGACATTAGCCATCAGTCCTGGAAAGCCATAGGAGCAAAGCCAGTTAAATCGTGATTCAGCAAATTGAGGTTCAAGTAAAATGCAATGCAGCAGCGTGTTTGTGCACGTGTGTGGGTATACGTATATGAAGAAGGCCACAGGTGTGGTGAAAGGTTCCCTAGATTGAGTTCTCTATTTAATCTTTAATATAGAGGAAACGAAATTTAGAAATTGGTTTTAAAATGTCTGTTTCATGTTGCCAAATATTTGACATCAGGAAATATCTGGATGTTTGGCCAACTTCTTCATCATGTATTTGACACAGGTACTGTTCTATGCTTACTTCAGCGCGCATATGCACACAGGCCTTCAGACACGGTTACCCCATTTACCCCATTTGGCTGCCTCTTATCCAAAGGACTCTAAGTGATACTGAAAGCAGGATGCAGAGGTGGTTAAAAATATGTGTAGGAGAAGACTACATAACTCAACCTGGGATGGAAGAGTACATGATGTAATATTGCATATCCCAAGGCCACATTTTCCACAGCAGGTGGGGGAGGGTGGTATATGATTTAAGGATTTTGGCAAAAGCATTGGCATCCCTCTGTATTAGACATAAAAACCAAGAGATATCCATATAACAGAAAACTGGATAAATCACACACTAAAATCTTCATTTCAAGTCAATAACCATATGTTTAAAGCAATGTGCAGGGTACTAGGCAGGAGACAACATTACCATACGCAGGCCTCGCCCTCAATGCCTTTATAGTCCAGTGAAGGATTGAGACACAGAAACAATGAATCATTGGCAAAAGGAAGGGGGAAGGAGGAGTCTAACATGATGCTAAGATTCCTGCTTGAGTGACTAGCAAGAAATATGGAAGGATGAGCAATTAAATACTTTTTTCAAATATTACAAAGGCAACATGTGCTCATTCATCCCCACCACACCCCATCCCAGGAAACAACACTAAGTCAGCTGACTATCCCTCCATTCCCATGTCCATTCAAACACACAAACACATATACACAGGTAGAACTTTTTGTTATTTTTGTTTTTATAATAATGGGATGATGTACATATTAATTTCCAAGCTGCTTTATTCATTTCAGGATATATCATGGATGTGTTTTCACACTGAAGAGCTGCAAAATGGCCATCATTAATTGTCATCTATTCCGCTTAGATGGGAATTCAGGTTGTTCCCAGTTTTCTATCACTAACAATAAACATCCTAACAAACGTATCTTTATATAGAGAGGGGCTTTGAATTCAATAAGACAGAGACTAAAAGTGGGATTGCTGGGTTAAAAGGTATATGTACTTTTTTTTTTTTTTTTTTTTTGAGACAGAGTCTCACTCCATCACCCAAGCTGGAGTACAGTGGTATGATCTCAGCTCACTGCAACCTCTGCCTCCTGGGTTCAAACAGTTCTCCTGCCTCAGCCTCATGAGTAGCTGGGATTACAGGTGCCTGCCACCATGTCCAGATAATTTTTGTATTTTTAGTAGAGACAGCGTTTCACCATGTTGGCCAGGCCAGTCTCGAACTCCTGACCTCAAATGATCCACCTGCTTCGGCCTCCCAAAGTGCTGGGATTACAGGCATGAGTCACTGTGTCCGGCCAGTATAGGTACTTTTAACTATAACTAAGTCTTCCAGATTTCTTTTCAAAGAAGGTGAAGCAATTTATGTGATACATGGAAATTCTTACTGATGATGAGCAACTCTGAGAACTGGAGGCCTGAGTACAGCAGAAAAAGGAAGGGAACAGTATTTAGTTTGATTTTCAACTAGTTAAGTCTAAGATGTCTGCTGGGGTGTTTATAGGTTGATACCTAGTAGGTAGTGAGCTATTCAGCTCTGGCACTAACAGATTTACATGTGAGTGAGGACAAAGGAGTGGATGGAATAGCTCTGAGGAAGAGAATGGAGCTAAGAGGTGGGATAACTATAGATCTTAAGGTAGCTCCTCCATCATGAAGCTGAGTGGAAAAATTCGGAATTAGCAAAGGAGGCTGTGGGTGTGTCTGAGAGGTAGGTAGAAGCAGAAAGAGTGCAAACTAAGGGAAACAAGAGGAAGAGCCAGTCTCAAAAAGCAGACCATGGACTGTGGCATCAAACGTGGGGTGAGATCTTTAATCACGGTGACCTAGATGTTGCTATTATATCTCATATTTAGGGCACAGAAATGTAAATTCCAATCTCATATTTTAAAAAAAAAAATCATTGTGCCAACTGTAAGGAATAGGGTGATACTGACTTGTTAAATACACATTTATCCAAAAATCATCCCAGGGTGTCCCAGCTATTGGGGATTATACTCCACACCCCACAAGAAGTTCTTCAGTAACACTGGAAATGAGTCAGAAAATGGTCATTTCCCCTCCCCATGCCCGCCTTGTGAAAGAAGCACTGTCAATCACAGAATAAAAGGCCCTAAATCATTCACTGAGCAGAAAAACAGCCTGTAAATTATCAACAGCTTATTACATCCATGTTGACAGCACATAGGCTATGATGCTGAAATTTCACTCTCATCAGCTCTTTCTGGACAACGGAAATGGAGTCTTCACCTGCCTGTTTCAAAAGTCCTCTTGATGATAAGCTCTAAATATGTTGCTGCAACACACCATGTGATTATCTACATCATACACCTTGTGACACTGTCCTGTTTGCGGAGGGGATTCAGAAAGTGACTCTGTCATAACTGGGCACACTTACATACACACTTAAAATGTTTAACCTGCAGGGAACACTGCCAATCCCCTCCCCCTGCCTGCTCCTTTCTTTTGTTTAGTGATGATCCACTCCTGTTGATAAGCAGCATATGTAGGAAACGCTCCAGAGGAAAAGAACTGCCATTTTACACTATGACTAGGCCATATTTGAACTGGCCTGATGAGAAGCACAGCAAGCTTTTCAACACTGGCCTCATGGAGTCAGGTGATGCACAGGTATCGAATGCTATCCCTCAGACAGGTTTTTAAGAGGACAGTGTTTGCACAACAGTGATAAAGGCTACCATGGGAATTGCAAATTCGATTTGACTTACAGCAGTCATGCTTTCCTCTCGAGACAGAGAGGATTTGAGCTGCAGGGAAAACACACACACACACACACACACACACACACACACACAACTCTTTGCACTGCCTGAAAACTAGTATGGATTGACAAAATGAAATAGCACAGTAGACTGGCAGAGAGATGATAATTGCAGTGGGGCAACCAGGGCTGGTCGAGCCCAGAGGAAATTATCATTTTGATTACGTTCAGGAGAATCTGTTTATGAGTACAGGTTTCCTAGTTGAGTCAGATTAAATATTTTTCTGGATCTAAAACACAACATTTCTATAAAAATAAACTTAGGTAAATTCTTTGACCCAGAATCTTTTCAATCATTTCTGCTTGATGAAAAGCAGTCGTACAGGGGAAGGCTTTTCATTTATCTCACGGATCATTTACACCTGCAACTTGGCAGCGGTCTTACCAAGTGTCCTCCTCTCCACACAGCCACCTGCCATACCTGAGTCTCCTTTTTCTCATGCTTCTTCAGCCCACTGGCTCACCCCACATGACAGAGAACACAGCCTCTGAAAGAATGAGGAAGTGAAAGCACCGTGCAAAAGAAAAGCTGGTATACAAGGCTGGTAATACGTCTGCAAAAGCCAAACCGCAACGCATTAAACTTGAAATTCGGACAAATCTGAGTTCAAATTCCATCTCAGCCACTTACAAGGTGGATGACCTTGGGCAAGTTACACAACCTTTGTTTCCTTATGTGTAAGATGGGGAAATCAATAGTCACTTCTTAGGACTGTGGTAAGGATTGGAGGGGAAAATTAATAATCAGTGGATCCAGACATGTTTAGTGTCCCTGACATATTGTAGGCACCATTACAATGTAATGATTATGTGGAGAATCTATAAAATCCTATAAAAACTTGCCTGAGTTGTTGACTTCGAAGTAATAAACTAGTTTTCTTTAATGTTAAATGCCAAAAGCATTACTCAAGAAATATTCTTTCCTGATTGTTTTGTCTCATAAAACCCGCAACATTCTTTCTTATCAAGTCGGCTAGAGGATTTTGAGGGTTGGACCCCATTGGACCTAGATTTTGTTCTAATTTAATTACATTAAGGTTAGAAAAGAATGAATGATTTAGGAAGCTGTTTCTATTCCTTATGTGGCCCCAGGGAGTCCACACCACCACAGCTCATCTTACCTGTCCTATAGATCCTGCTGTAGGACCACACATTCCCTGCCTGCTTTCTCATGAAAATCCTGCTTCCCTTCTCCACGAGTGCTGTTCTCCCCTTCAGGCTCTGCTCAAGTTCCCCGCTGTGAGCTGGCCTGGCAGAGAGTCCCAATCAAAAAGGCTGGTTGTAGCCAGAGGGCTGGGGCTAGAGAAGGTACCCACAGGAACCACTTTTGGAATGAGGAGAGCCAGAGGGATGAGACCAGATGCCTTCTCCACATCCAGAAGCATCTGTGTAACACCTGAATTGTGCCAGGCCACATCTAGGCATCAAGGACACAGTGCCTGAGAAGTCACAGTCCCTTAGCACCTTGTAAGGGGTACAGACACATGAACAGCACTTATAACATTGTCATTATTCCTAGTGATTGAGGAAAGAGAGGGTGCACAAAGATAAATCTCCTGACCCACAATGGGTTCCCCAAGGAAGTGAGGTGAAAGACTCAGTAGGAGTTAGCCAGGCAAAGGAAGTTGGGATGAGAGATCTGTTATTATTATTAATAGGAACAATCAGATGGACATTAGGTTCAGCTGGCAGGAATGAGGCTATGAGAGGAAGATGGTACCTAGAGACAGAGCTTAGCTGAATGTAGATCCTCAGGGAAGCAGGAAGGGAAATGAGCACCAAAGACCCAGGTGATGCTACGATTGCGTTTGACCATCCTGTGACTCCTCATTATTGGTTATCAGATACACTCAAAAGCACAGAGATGAGACTCAGGCTCAGGCAAACGATCACTGTTTCTCAGTACAGGGGGCGCTCTTCACATTCTGGGTAGGAAAATTCTTTGTTGTGCAGTGTCTCATATTGAAAGACATTTAGCATCTCTTGCCCATCCAGCATATTCCAGTAGTCTCCTCAGTCTTTGTAACAGCAACACTGTTCTAAACAACCTCCAGGTGTAATTCTGCTCATCATTAGGAACCACTACAACAGTTTATTATCCACATATGTTTTGAATTTGAAGGCGTCTCCTAGGAAGGTTGGAAACTCTCAGCCTAGCAGAAGGTTGAGAGGGATCTAGAACCTCAAAGTGCTAGGCTCCAATGAAGGTAAGTGCTCTAGAATCCATCCACGTTACAAATTCAAATTGATAAATACACAGTTCTTCAAAGGAAAATACTAATTAAATAAACAATACTCATGTTCCTTGAGCCTATGTTTCCTATATGCAACTACAAAAAAGTAACTTCTATAAGGATCGGAAGTTCTGATTTTTGAAGTAGGTAAACCAGTTCTACATCTCTGGCACACACACAGAATGAAGCAGAAGTTGACACAAATTATGTAGATGGAATAATTATAGGTGTCTCTCAGAAATGTCAATAAATGAATTTCTCTGGCAGTTTAAAGTTTTTCAGACCTAGTGTCAAAGAAAACAACACGTAGAGTTAATTCCTTACATCATCTCACAAAAACGATTCAAGGCTGATCAGATTTTTTCTGTCTATTCAGTGCCCTTACTGGGTCCATTTCCCACATCCACCCTGCACCTCCCTGCAAGGGAAGGATGAAGCACCATAGCATACACCATTAAGGAGATAACCATAGATTCTTCAGGCCTGGGGAGGGACTGGTGGACACCAACTTCCATTTGAGAATCACCTTCTACTGCCCTCTTTGGGTTCAAATCATCCTTGGCTTTATTAGACCAGTGTCCCAAGACCACTTGGAGCGTTTTGGAGACCTGGAATCATCTGGGCCTTTGAGATGCAGATTACCTCTCTGCTGCCTGCCTCTCTCAAACACTCTCCACAGGCAGAACATCCCTGAGAGGCGGTCCATGTGCTGCTGTACCTTTCAATATACAGCAGCTCTGACTGGCCAGCCTGCTGCCCTTTTCAGCGTCTGCACCTCATCCTTTAGATGTACAAAGGAGGATGAGACCCAGAGGGAGGACAATCAATCCTTCTGTTCCTGAACCACTAGCCATGTGAGCATTGCTCTTCAAACAGCTGCTGTGTTTTACCTTCAGGCCAGAGAAAAGGAATTTTGAGATATTGGGGTAAACAAGACAGCTAGAATTGTATAATAAACTAACAGCAATTAACATAAAGAAAGAATTAGGCATGGTTACCTAGCCACAAAACCTACCATCAGTCTAGCTGGGTTATGCATCAAGGAATGAATGCCAGGGGAAAGAGGCATTTGGGAAAACGTGTGGCAGTAAGCAGTGTGGGCAGACACAGCTGGGACCTCCAGCCAGGTCTCCAGGGTTTGCTTGCTTGCTTTACTTTTTTAGAAAAGTTAAAAAAATAAATAAAATTGATAATAATTTTCTTGCCAACAAATTTTCTATATGAAATATCGAATATAGACTAAATCAAATCACTCAATTGTTAAAAAGGTAATGTAGATAATTTTAAATGTTTTACAGACATAAAATAAAACTGACAAAGTCAGCAGATTTCCCAAACTTGAGTCATTTTCTCATTCAAAAGATAAGGCAGCATAAGGCTAGATATTAATTTTTGCCAAGGGTACCAAAACAATTCCATGGGGGAAATTATAGTTTTTTTTCCAACAAATGGTGCATATCTATATGCAAAAGAATGAAACTGGACTCCTTTCTCACATGATAGATGAAAATCAACCCCAAAAGGATCATAGACCTATATGTAAGAACGAAAATTATAAAACTCATAGAAGAAAGCATAGAAGTAAATCTTCAATGATTTCGGGTTAAGCGAGGTCTTAAATATAATACCAAAAGCAAATGCAACAAAGGAAAAAAATAGATAAATTAGACTGCATCAAAATTAAAATTTTTTGTGCTTCAAAGGACATCACAAGAAAATGAAAAGATGACTTACAAAATGGGGGGAAATTTGCATGTTACATATCTGATAATATATTTATATCTAGAATATATGAAGAATTCTTACAACTCAATAATATAAAGAAAGATAACCCAATTAAAATATGGGCTTAACCAGCGCTTTGGGAGGCTGAGGTCGGGGGATCGCTTGAGCCCAGGAGTTTGAGGCTGCAGTGAGCTATGATCCTGCCACTGCACTCCAGCCTAGGTGACAAAGCAAGACCTTGACTCTAATATATATGTTATTAATATAATATATATCTAATCTAATATATATTATATCAGATTATATGAAGCACAAAAAATTTTAATTTTGATGCAGTCTAATTTATTCTTTTCTTTTGTTGCACTTGCTTTTGGTATTATATTTAAGACCTTGCTTATATATT
>NC_045436.1:107717218-107725116 GCF_002776525.5 Piliocolobus tephrosceles | reverse complement strand
TTTAAGACCTTGCTTATATATTATAATATATAAGCAAGGTCTTAAATATATCTAATCTGATATATATTATAATATATTCATAATATATATATTAGAGTCAGGGTCTTGTTTTGTCACCTAGGCTGGAGTGCAGTGGCATGATCATAGCTCACCGCAGCCTCAAACTCCTGGGCTCAAGCGATCCTCCCACCTCAGCCTCCCAAAGCACTGGCTAAGCCCATATTTTAATTGAGTTATCTTTATATGAGATATATATCATATCTAATATATTATATGAGATATATAATATATAATATATATTAGATATATATGTGTGAAATAAATACATTTTACATATATATGTAAAATGGGCTTAGAATTTAGAAGAGTTGAAAGATTTACAAATGGTTAGTAAGGACATGAAAAGATGTCCCATGTTATTAGCTATTAGAAAAATGCAAATCCAAACCACAACAAGGTACCACATTACACCCATCACACCACTGTAGGATGGCTGTAATCAAACAGGGGTATCAATAAATGTTAGCAATGTTAGCAGTTAAGAAATGTATGCCTTCCTGGCTAGGCATGGTAGTTCACACCTGTAATGCCAGCACTTTGGGAGGCAGAGGTGGATGGATCACTTGAGGTCAGGAGTTCAAGACCAACTTGGCCAACATGGTAAAACATCGTCTCTATTAAAAATACAGAAATTAGCCAGGCATGGTGGCACAAGCCTGTAATCCCATCTAGTCAGGAGGCTGAGGCAGGAGAATCACCAGAACCCAGGAGGTGGTGGCTGCAGTGAGCCGAGATCACACCACTGCACTCCAGTCTAGGTGACAGAGCAAGACTCCATCTCAAAAAAAAAAAAGAAAAGAAGTGTATGCATTTCTTAATGCATAACGCAGCTGAACTGATGATAGGTTTTGTGGCTAACCACGCCTAAGAAAAGCAAGCAAGCAATATGAACAGCCATACACAATAGCTCTGTCTCAGTTACTCTACGTCCTAGTGAGGTTAGGCTAACTCAGTTTGTCAAGGAGAACTCTAGCTTAGAGATGTGGAGAAATTGAGACCCTCATACACTGGTGGTAAGAATGTAAAGTAGCACAGATGCTGTGGCAAACAAAATATTAAACACAGAGTTACCAAATGACCCCGCAGTTCAACTCCTAGAGAAGTAAAAACATGTCCACACCAAAACTTCAATGTGGTAAACAATGCCCAGAATAGGAAAATTCATAGAAATGGAAAGTAGATTCGTGGTTTCCTAGGGCTGGGGTCGGGGAAAATAGGAAGGGATTGCTAATGGGTTCAGGGTCTTAGTTTGAAAATATATGAAAACTTGATTATATCAATTGGTTTATATTGGGAGAGCATAAAGGCTGGCTGTATTCATACATGTTATATTAAAGGGACTCCAAACTATCTCTGCCCAAGCCCTGCTGGCTACCCCTACCCACTCTGCCCAGTGACTGCTGTCACCCTTTGTTCCTGCAGGGACTAGGCATGGGTACAGGGCGGATCCAGATCGGGCATGGGGACCCTGGAGTCCCAAGACAGGGCGTGGTTATTACCATCTCCTCTCCAGACTGGCACCACCATGCATGCTTGGTGGGTGGCAGCAGGGGGTGGGGAAGGGATAGGCCAGGAGGAGAGGGGAGGAGAGGTAAGTCTCTCACCCACCTGGATCCAGGTACCCGGCGTGTCCTGGTTTGAAGGATGCAATCCCCTTGGGGCCACCAGTCACTGTAGCTTGGGACAGCAGGTCCATGGGAAGGGAAGATTGATTCCTCTCACCCCTCAACCCCCAGTTTTCTGCCAGGACACAGCCTGTTGACGGGTCTGGCATCTGGAGAGAGAGGAAACCTGGTAGCTGGTGAGCTGAGTTGCAGGGTGGGATCCCTGGGCACCTGTGAGGGTCTGTACTGCCCTTCATTCCCATGCCCAAGGGATTGCAACATTAAACAATAGTAATAATAAAACATTATGATGAGAGAGTGAACGTGGAAGAAAGGAAAAAGTTTTAAACATTTAAAATATGAGTGCCTTTACTGGCACTTTTCCCCTGCACTTTGAACATGGAGTTCTTGCATTTTCGTTTTGCACGAGGCTCAGCAAATTGCATAGTTGGCCCTGCCCAGGAAGAGTATGATCTTGCAAGTTGTGCACAGTAAAACTCCAGGGGTTGCCATAGATCATGGTGTGGATGGTGCATGCAGTTGCACAGTGAAAGATATGAACAGTCACACACAACAGCCCTGTCTCAGTGACTCTACGTCCTACTGAGGTTAGGTTAATGCAGGTTCTCAAGAGGAACTCCAGCTTAGAAAATCAGGTGTCTGAGGAATTCTTTCACTTAGAAGTCTAGTTTTAGAATGGGCTTAAGGGAAATAAGAATTCTCTTAAGCAAGGCCTAATATGGGAGAGTTTCCTGAAGAATTATGATTTTCTGTCCTCTCATCTCTTTCCCTTATTTCTATAGATGGCACCACCATGCTTCTGTTTCTCCTTTGTTCCCTAAATACCAGTAGTAGTAATTCTGTATACGAAATGTGTTAATAACAAATTTAGTGCTTACTATAAGCTAGACACTATGTGTGAAGCAGTGGTTAACAGTAAGACCTGAAGTCAAACAGTCTTGGCCTACTATAAACCAGTGGTGTGACCTTGAGCAAGTTACTGAACTCAGTTTCAGTATCTATAAAATGGGGATAGTTGGAGTACCATGTTAATGGGTTTGTGATGATTAAAGGAGTTAATATAGAGAGAGCACTGAGAATATTGGCTGGCACATAATAAGCATTGTATGTTTTCTATTATTCTCAAAACTCTTGATTCATTAATATTTTATTTGACAAACATTTAAGGAGTGTGTATTACGTACCAAGCATGATCCTAGGAGCCCTATGAGGTAGGGAATATTATTCCCATTTTACAGATGGGAAAATTTATGTTTAGAGAAATTGTGCCCTTTATGCAAAGTCTACAATTATCAAGGGGCTGAGCTAGGCTTAGATCACTAGTCTGTCTGCAAAGCAGATGTTCTTAACCAGTCAGCTTTTTTATTCTCTATAGGAATGAAAACAGAGATTGCTTTTACTGAATACTTGCTCCATGCCAGCCAGGTACTTTTACACATGATCTCATTTATTCTTCACCACACCTCTGCAAGGTCAGTATTATTATCTCTATTTCCAGCATGGAGATCCCATTTAAAGGAGGAGTTAGAGTGCTTGCCCAGGTCATCATGCTGGAAGTTGCGCAGAGCTGAAATTCAAACCCAGTTCCGTCCACCTCCAGAATCCCCATTCTTTCTGCTAAATCATGCTGTCTGTTTCATCAGGTTCTTGGGATGATTCTTTAATGCATCTTTGGGGCCTGCCCTCCTCTTTCCTTTCCTATGGGCACAATGCTGTCCTGTTGCTCTGAAAACTCATGCCAAGATTTCTCTATGGATTTCTAATCCCACTCATTTCCAGGAGCTCTACCCTCTCTCCAATCCACTTTCCATTACCAGCTTGCTCTCTCTTTCTTACAGATCACTTCCATTCTATGTCTCCATCACTTAAGAATAGGCAATGCCTATGGAACCAAATCTAAATTCCTTGGCTTTGAATATGTGGGTCTCCCTAATATACCCTCAAAATCTGGCTGTACATTACAGCTTTAAAAAGTCTTGTTGCCAAGCCACACTCTAGACCAGTTAATTTAGAATCCTTAGGGGTGGGACTCAGGCGTCAGTATTTTTTAAACCTCCCTAAATGATTCCAGTGTACAGTCAAGATTGAGAAGCACTGAAATAAACCAATTGACTACAACTTAAACCTGCCTCGTAATTACTGGGCTAATCTCTATTGTCCTTCATATCTATTTCTCTTCCCACAATGCTAATCCTTCTGTTAAGATTTTGCTCAGGGAGAATGCCTTCTCCTTTCCTCTAATGGTTCAAGTCTCCTGTCAGACCTTGCCCCATCTCTACCCACTCCAGGAAGACTTCTTTTAAACATGCCAACCTCAGAACAAACTCTGCATCTAAGTATGCATTTATAGTCCAGACAGTTGAGCTGGGCACATGATATTACAAAATTTTGCTTGTTCTCTAACTACTTTACAAGTATTGGTCTACAGTCCCTCCAACTGTGTAAAATATTAGTGCCAAGATCTTTTCCTCTATACTTTGTTATGCCATCTATGTTCCCTTTACTGACTTCTCAGTACCTTGCATCCTTTAAAACCCAACTTGTGAATGTGTTTCCTCTTTCCGAAATCTTGTCTACTCACCTTTGTCCTAGTGCCTCTAACTTGTTGCCACTCGAAAGGTCATTCCTTCAACAGACCCATCATTTTCACTCCTCTGTGTTGTTGCCTTTGCCCAGATTTCCCCGCCCTTCAATCTAGGAAGATTCTGCTCTATTCATCTTTCAAGGCTTCCTCCTTTCTTACCTCATCTATGATTCTTCCCTTATCAGGCAGAACTGATGGTGTCTCGCTTCATGTTCCTATTGTCCATTATTTGTGCCAGTTATTTAGAGCTTATCACAGTGTATTAGAGTGGATAGGCCTCTGTTGATTTTAAATTTAAAAAGCATGATAAGTGTGCATGTTATAAACTAGTAGATCATTCAAACATTAAAAAAACAACAACTTCTGGCACTTTGTTTTCCTTATGAGCCTGAAAACAAAGTGCTGTTGATGTGAAAGGCAGTTTTCACAAATCAGAACATCACTGGGTTAAGGGCTAGCCTCTGGAAGGCCCTGGCCCTAGAAACCTGTTATTTTGTGTGCATGTCGTGTGTGTAGGTGTGTGCTGGCTTCCTTTCAATAAAAGCTGCATAGAAAGGAACTGGCAGAAAGGGACGATGTGCAAAATGTGTCCCTTTCTTTGAAGTCCACCACTGATCAGAGATAAAAAGACCTTTGCACCGGCAGAGGGGACTTGAAAGCATGATGCCTTAATAAGCAGGCTCACATAGTCACAGTCTCTTATTTTCTTAAAAAAAATTCCAGATTCAAAATAACCTTGCAATAGTCAATTTTTAAAAGTTACCAAGAAAAGCCATGACAAATAAGAATTCCATACTCAAGAGGATTGTATCAGTCAGGGACTCCAGATCTTGCCTCTGAGAAATATACTCTTTTTATAGAAGACTAAGAAGTTAAACACATAGTTGAAAATCAAATTCAGGCATGCTTGCCACTATAAAAGTAGAAGAGCTTTTTTAAATCTTGAATTTGCCACTCTCCTATCTTCATACTAGCACAGTATAAGGAGGATAGGTAGAAAGGAGGAAGCCTATAGCTTGTGACCATAATTCTGTTGAAAGTATTTTTTTTTTTTTTTTTTTTTTTGGTAAGGTCTTGCTCTGTTACCCAGGCTGGAGTGCAGTGGTGCGAACATGGCAGCCTCAACCTCCTGGATTCAGATGATCCCCCCACCTTAGCCTTCCAAGTAGCTCGGACTACAGGTGAGTGCCACCATGGCCAGCTAATTTTTTGTTTTTTGTAGAGATGGTGTTTCACCATGTTGCCCAGGCTGGTGTCAAATTCCTGAGCTCAAGTGAACCATGAGCCTCAGCCTCTCAAAATGCTGAGATTACAGGCATGAGCCACCACGCCTGGCCTGTTGAGAATCTTCTGATCAGGAATCCAACATTAGACAAAAAAGTATCCAATCAATTCTCCCGTTGAACTAAAGACTCCTTTTCCAGCTTCATATTCTAAAGTCCCTTTAGGAGATCCCATACTGAACTCCAAGTTCTCCTCAAGTTCCCACTTCAGCATGTAACATTGATGAATTAACATGCAGGTTTTAGTAGACTTCAGATCACATTCCCATCTCAGCATGAGGAGGCTTTCCCCAACTTCAGCCAAAGATCACTGAAATTAAAACCTAGGTTTTGTCTAAAGAAGCATTCATACTGTGTGATTTGTCATGATTTGTCTATAAATTTGTTCAGCTCAAATCAAATTTTCCTAGGCTAACAAATCTTCAATGACAAAGATGCATGCATATGAATGGAGGCAGAGTTCAATCAAAGTAGTTGGGGAAGATGAGGAAAGGTAAAGGCGGGGACTCCTGTAGTCCCATTTGGATCCATTTTGGATAATAAGTGTATTTTAAATACCTAGAGAGGAGAAGGTGATTCTCTATAGGAAGGAAGGCACACACAAAGGTTCAAGGGTGGGCAGAAGGAAACCTGTCTCTGTATGACAAGCAAAGCTGTTTGCCTATTGTTATGGACTGAATTGGGTCTCCTCTCAAAATTCATACATTGAAGCTCTAATGCTTCATACCTCAGAATGTGACTGTGTGTGAAGATATTGCCTTTAAATGGGTGACTAAGTTAAAAGGAGGCCATGAGCCCTAATTCAATCTGACTGGTGTCCGTATACAAAGGAAAGACCATATGGGGTGAGAAGAGGAATACCCACAAGCCAAGGAGAGAAGTCTCAGAAGAAACCAACCCTGCCGGCATCTTAATCTTGGACTTTCGGCCTCCAGAACTGTGAGAAAATACATTTCTGCTGTTTAAGCCATTTAGTCTACGATATTTTGCTAGGGTAACCCTAGTAAGCTAACATACCTGCCAAACCACCATTCCTCCCTCCCTTTTGCCCATCCCGACCACGGAGTCTCCCAGTTGCCTTTGAAACCAGGGCATGGACAACTGTACCCATCCTGGCACAAAAGGGTAAGGCTACTGATGGACTCTGAGAAAGGTTTTCCTCTATCATGAATAAGGAACCATATACAAGGGTCTGTTCTCCCTAGGACTAGGTCCCTATTCTGAAAGGACATAATCCTTGGAGTTACGGTAGCCACGTTGTACTATGAAGGAGACACAAAAAAATTATAGAGAAGCTGCCCCAGCACCATTAATGATATTGAGCCACTGAATCAACTCTATAAGTGCTCTCTTGGGGTTCCTGTCATGTGACACAATAGCTCCTATTGTCTAAGCCCAGTTTGGATGAAATTATTACCCACTGGGTCCAGCAAGGAGAATGACCTGACAAATGGAGGAGATTAAGTTAGTGAAATCAAGCAGACCCAGGTCTAGGAAATAATCTTTGAACATTCTGTAGAAAGTAATGCAGGAACGTGGGCAAGAGAAAGAAGAGTTAAAGATAAATTCTGGGTTTCTAAAGTGGGAGCCCATGAGAATGGAAATACCTATGAGGAGGATGGTGACTTTCTCTTTTGGAGAGAGTTTATTAGTTTTTTAAGCCCATTGTATTAGTCTGTTCTCACGCTGCTAATAAAGACATACCCAAGCCTGGCTAATTTATAAAGAAAAGATGTTTAATTGACTAACAGTTACACATGGCTGGGAAGGACTCACAATCATGGCAGAAAGTGAATGAAGAGTAAAGTCATGTCTCACATGGTGGCAGGCAAGAGAGCCTGTGCAAGGGAACTCCCATTTATACAACCATCAGATCTCATGAGACTTATTCACTATCACGAGAACAGTATGGGAAGAAACCACCCCCATGATTCAATTAACCTCCACTGGGTCCCTCCCATGATACGTGGGAATTATGGGAGCTACAGTTCAAGATGAGATTTGGGTGGGGACACGGCCAAATCATATCACCCACTTCTCAAAATGTGTTTAGTGGATTAGCAAGAGTTCAGTCTGTTAGGAGGAGGGATTGTTCTCTAGGATGATGATAGGGAAACTGAGAATGGGATAGCAATTGAAAAGAGACTTGGATGGGTATCCTATTGGTGGGTCTATTGGGTAGACATTAATATGTCTACCCATAATTAATATAATAATATTAATTATTATATAATTATCAATATAGTATATATAGCTACTGTTTACATCAGACCTCAAAGCATAGAAACCAGTGTTTGAAATATATATATATATATATATATTTTTTTTTTTTTTTTTTTTTTTTTT
>NC_045436.1:107585473-107717118 GCF_002776525.5 Piliocolobus tephrosceles | reverse complement strand
TTTTTTTTTTTTTTTTTTTTTTTTTTTTTTTTTGGTGAGACGGAGTCTTGCTCTGTCGCCGGGGCTGAAGTGCAGTGGCCAGATCTCAGCTCACTGCAAGCTCCGCCTCCCGGATTTTCGCCATTCTCCTGCCTCAGCCTCCGGAGTAGCTGGGACTACAGGCGCCCGCCACCTCGCCCGGCTAGTTTTTTGTATTTTTTAGTAGAGACGGGGTTTCACAGTGTTAGCTCGATCTCCTGACCTCTTGATCCACCCGTCTCGGCCTCCCAAAGTGTTGGGATTACAGGCTTGAGCCACCGTGCCCGGCCTGAAATATATTTTTATGGGCTGTTGCTATCTGGTGCTAGTTTATAATAATTCAAGTAAAAGTTGTTTTGAGCAGTGAAGCCTTGTGAACTGTGAGTTTATACAAGCTTTGCAGTGATAGTCTGGGATCTGATGTTTGAACCTAAACCTACCATTAACCAAAAGACCTTAGACAAGTCATTTCACATCTTTAACCTCAATGGCTTCAGCAATAAAAGGAAATTTGACTACAACCATAGCCTTTTATTTTCTTCCCCTGCAGTGGAACTCCTTGTTGTTGAGATAAATCATATTCAAACCTCCAATATCTAATAATCAAAATGGTACTATTAATAATTCAAAGCTGTTACATAAATAGAATCTGCCAGGCTTTGTGCTAAGTACTGTAGGTGAATTACCTCATTTAATTGCCATTCTTAATAATACTATAAAATAGGAAATTTTATTGTCATTCTTGTTTTACAGATAAATATACTGAGGCACAAAGAAGTTAAGAAACTTGCCTGAGTCCACACAGCTAGAAGATGACAGATAATCTGACTCTCTTGCCTTGGCTAAATAAAAGTCCTGTTTGGGGTGTGTGTGTGTGTGTGTGTGTGCGCGTGCGCGCGTTTGCGCGCGTGCGTGTGTTCGCGCACGCGCGTGTGTGTGTGTGTGTGTGTATGTACTGCGGGAGGAGGTATGTAAGGTTGTTTAGACATCAAATTGCAGAAAATTGGGCCTTCCCTTCAGTAGCCTTTATGGCACCCTCCAGGGACCTGGAAAATCACAGAATAAAAAAACTGCTAATTCATCTGATCTCCAAAGCAATAATTTATTTACAGAGTGGGCAGAAGGGAGGGTATCTGAATGGGTTTTTTGAAGTGAGGGAAGCTGTGTTACAGGCTGAAAACAGAACAGATTTTCCCATTGTTTTGACTTGTTTTAGTTACAGTCTTGGTTTTATTTTAAATTTCAATTAGCATTAATACATTAATAATCATATGAGGATCACACACATATATATAAGGGAACATACACTATAAAAGTGTTGAGAAGCACTGATGCGGTGGCTCTTTAGATCTATGGATTTTAGTTTCCCTGGTTCTGCCATCTGATTATTTTCTACTCATTTTCACCACTCCTTGTCCAACTTCCTAACCTTGTGAAAGGTAACACTGGTTATACCCCCTACTTCAGATCAGCCAATAAAAGATGAACACCCACGTGACACTTCAACCATCAGCTTCCATAAGGATACTAATCATTACAAGAGCTAACATCCATTGCTCCTTACTATGTGCCAGAAACTACATATAAGCCGATCTAATTCTCACAGAATCCCAGGCATCTACTGTAGGCTAGGTAGCATTTCTTCAAGGGATCTTTCCTAAACTCCTGGCTTGAGGAAAGCGGTCTCTGGAATTTCCACTACACAGGGAACTTATTTCTAACATAGCATGTATCTAGTAATATCAATTCATTTGACTCATTTCTGCCTCCCTGAGTAGAATTATAAGCTCCTGGAGGATAAGAACTCTGCATTACACATCTCTGTCTCTCTAACACTAAGCACAGGGGTTGGCATATAGTAGGCACTTAATAGATGCTGGGTCAACATTGGAAGACAACACTTGGTTAACTTCAATCTAGAGACTGGGAAAACCAGATATTGTTTCCAGTTCACTGGAAAGACTCTTAGAAATAAACTGTTCTTTCTGACTATATTATAAAGTTGTTTGACAAGAAAGTTCGGTGAGAATCTGAGCCTTAGAGCCACTGCAGCCATTTTGTAACAATGAAAGACCAAGTGGATCGCAGGAACCCAGAACAAGATCCTTGATGTCTTTGAGTCACTGAATCCTTCCTAGAATCACCTCCCTGCAAGACTACCTGCTGTGTAAGACAAAGAAATTCTATTTGTTAAAACCACTGTGAGATTTCCTGTTACTGGTTGTTTAAGACATTCATTCTTATACATAAGCATTTTGAAATCAATAAAACCTGGGCCATAACCTTAACAAAAGACCTCAGAGATATAGAGTTTCCAGATTAAATATAGGATTTGTCAGAAACAACAAGTCATTTTTTTAGGACAATGATGTCCATTCAATATTTGGGACATGTATATTTAAACAAATACTTGTGGTTTATCTGAAATATAAATTTAATTGTATGTCCTTTATTTGTATTTACAAAAGCTGGCAACTCTTCCTGGATGGTAAAAAGACACCTTCTAAGAGAAGCAGAAAAGAGGCTTCAACTGGAGCAGATGATTTTAGCAAACAAAACTGCTCCCCAGATGAGATAACGACAATAATAACTTAAATTGTATAGGACTTAATGGTTTTCAGAGAACTTTCATTGGCATTGCTTATTCACTAAACAGTTGCTGGGCTTACGCTAAATAAAAACCACTTAATCCTAACAAGTTATTCGCTCAAGGTGGCACGGATGCTAAGTATAGGAGTTGAGACCTGAATTTTTTCTCTTCTGGTTTCTGGCTTAGTGGTGGTTCTTGATAGCAGAGGTTCTTAAACTTTAATATGCATCAGAATCAGCCACAGGGCTTGTTAAAAACACAGACTGCTGTACCTTCTACCAGTAGTAATGTGACACAGGGCCCAAGAATATGTGTTTCTTATAAGTTCACAGGTGATACTGATGCTGCTGGTCCTAGAACCACACTTTTTGGAAACCACTGCTTTATACTATACCAAGGCATCTTTTTCCTAGCAGGACAGAATCTAGAAACACCTACTTTCTTTGGAAGAAGAGAAAAACCTATGTGGTATATCAATGCCAAAGGTCTTTTGACTACACATTAATTGTCAAGACAAATAGCTAAACCCTTTCTTTTCTTTGAGTTGTATCATTTTGAGGTTGGAAGTTAAATGTGCGTATGAGGAAGCACTTTAAAATGAATGTGGTGCCTCTACTTTACTCTTTTGAACACACTGGTTTCCATTCACAGATGTGGATGCTGTCCAAACAAGCAGGGGATTTTACTGAAGTGTAGGAGGCAGGAGTAGAATGTGTGTGTGTGTGTGTGTGTGTGCGTGTGTGTGTGTGTGTATGTATGAACAGTATTTCTGGAGGACGGGCTGCAAAGAACTTAAGGGTCACTACAAAACTGCTCAGGCACCTGGAAGTTAGAATTCCCAGTACCTTCATCTTTAAAATCATGTTTTCTTCAGATCATAAAACTTGATCTTTTGAACGAAAAGCCAAGAAATGGCTCTTCTTTATCTAGAGTCAATTACATTCTCTCTCTCTTTCTTTTCTTCTTTGCTTGCCTCCTTCATACTCCCACGGCAACCACCTACCAGACAGGAAGATAAAATAGAAACCAAGAGGAGCAGCCAACTGTAAAGCAGTCAACTGTGACTGCCAAACCACAGGCAGGCGCAGGGTGAGAAGGGGGGGTGTGGAAGAGAAGAAAAAGAGCTATTTATTCTCTGGGTCTCTGACTGGTAATTTCACTGTCTACATAAACAGTAGCTGAGAGCATTAGAAACAAATACAATTATACTACCAACATGGTTCATATTCTTGGGGTCTCCTCTCCATGGGTGGGTCCTGCAAGTCTTTTGGGGACCTCCAATACTCCCCAGCCAACCCCAGAACCCCTAGTCAGTAGATACACCAGTACAGTCATTGCACTCCAGGTTAGCAACCACTATCTCATCTACCCAAATGGAGTTTCTTCAGCTACGCAACAATGAAGGGTCATTGATTTCCTTTTAAAAATTTCAAAAGCACGAATGTTGCAGAAAACTACAAAGAACAATATAACAACAAACAGTTGCAGCTCTATGGTCCAGATGTAACAACTGTTAACATTTGACTGTATTTCTTCCAGGTTTTGGTATTTTTTTAATGGAATTAAATGACAGACATAGTCAAACATCTTTTTTAGCCCATCCCTTTTCCATTATCCTTCTCTGACAACAAATATCATAAATTTTGTATGATTCTTTCTCAGTTTTAAAAATTATACACATATAACATGCATCAGAAAACAATATATATATTATTTTGTTCTTTTTTGTTTACATAAATGATTCATACCGAGTGTTCTTTCTCCTTGTTTTCACTCAACATAATGTTCTTAAAATTTAACCAGTTGATGTAGGTCATTGCTTTCAACGACTCATTTTATTTAAATATTCCTCTAAAAATAGACATTTATATTGTTTCCAATTCTTTACTCTTACAAACAATGGTACAATACCCACTGTATTATATGACTCTGTGCACATATACCAAAGTTTCTGTTGGGTATATCCACAGAAGTAGAATTATGGAGACTTTAGTATTAAATCTTGAATTTTACTAGATGATGTCAGTATATCTTGAAAGTGGGTCTATCAAATCACATTCCCAAGAGTAACGCAGGACAGTACCATTGCACCTGCATCCTGACACTCTCAATACTGTCAGATGTCTTAATTTTTGCCAGTCTGACATATTACAACAAAAGGTGTCTTGTGTTGTTTTAATTTTCATCTTCTTGTAAATTGTTGAGTTTGTTCTGGTTCAGATTGCCTTCTTTATGACTTGCCTCTTCACGTCCTTTGCACATTCTTCTAGGTGGTTATTTGTCTTTGCTTACTGATTTGCAGAAATTCTTTTAAAATATATTGTGAGCAATAGTACTTTATCTATTATTTATAAATATTACAAATTTCTTCTCCCTGTCAATAGCTTCTGTTTTAACACTGTTTATGAGTAACCAGTTACTAATTAAATACAGAAGCCAAAAGAAGTAAGCACAGACTCTGTACTTGGCACTAATACATGAACCTCCAATAAGCTAAACGATGAAAAAATTAAGACTCAAAAACAAAGCTGTAACTAGAGGAACCAACGTTTAAAGTTGTGTCTGAAAACCACAAATCTGGCATTCCCCACAAATCAACATGCTTTCTCATGTGTTCCCTCTTGCAGAAACATTGTAAAGCCTTATTATCATCAAAATGTGCAAAGATAGAATTTATGGCATCAGAAATATTTAGGAAAGCCTACTAAAAAGCCAGAGATTTTTATTTTTTAAAACTGGGATTAGTCATAGAAATATGCATTGTAAACAAGCTTCCCAGAAGATAATGATACAGCCGGCCAGTAGGCCAGACTTTGAAGACACTCTTAATAGACAGTTGAGAAACCAGAGCTCTTACTGAAGCTGCTGGGGGCCCACAGAAAGTCTGGGTGTTCCAGCTGCCAGGGAAAATATTTGATGTGCCTCCCTCCGCTGATCTATAGACTTCATAGGGTCAGGGATATGCCTCTTCTGTTTACCCCCAGCATCTAGCACAGTGCCCAACTCGGTAAATACTTGTTGAATGAGGAAATGCTCTACTTACCACATTCTGTAAGCAACTGCCTGTGGCTAGGAAGAGTCTTAGGAAATTCTGCACTTAGCCTCAAATTCTCAACTTATCTCTCCTGTTAAAAGGGAGATAGGCACCAATCATTCATTCCACATGCCAAGTGCTCTTGGCCTCAGTTATTGACCCTCTGGACAGACAACTGTCATCTAAAAGTACATATCATGAAAACAAATGATCCTAATTATGGTTGTATCTATAAAATGATAGTCAATTCAGTAGAGAAGCAAATTTATCTACACTCTTTACTATGTGAAACCAAATAGTTTCTTTGGAAGCTAATGCTCAAAAGGTACTTATTAGTTTCCCTTTCCATACCTCTCTTTTCACCTTATCCTGGTGCCATAAAGTAGAACAAGTTCCTAAGGGCCCCACACCTCATGATTTCTCTTTGAGGAAAGCATGATTCATTGAGCCTAAGCTTTTAGCCCTGACAATTACCTGCATCCAGTTTAAATCACCCCTATCTTTGTTCACAACTGTCAACATTTTCCTTCCTCTATGCTTTAGTCATACACTATTGAGAAGATCAGTGGGTCTTCTCTTCAAGGCAGGCCAGCAGTGATGCCTTTAAGCTAGGTAAGAATGTGCCATGGCAGATCTGGCTGTGATGCAACATTCAGAGATGTTTAGCAGGGAAGAAAAAAAAGTAAGCATTTCTGAGAGCTTTGTCACCTCCACCCAGTTCCAGCTCCTTAAAGGGATAGATATCTCTGAATATTCTCAAAAGGTATAATGAGGAGAGGCCTAGAGAAGGATATCTGAGTGAAAAGTAGGATACAGCCATGAGGGGATGCAGTTCAGGGAGGTTCTCACTTATCTTCGATATTTTTATTTTTAGAAATAACATTAAAATTTTTTTAAGTGTAAAGATCTCAAAACTCCTTATAGGCTTAATCAAGAAACTCATGGAGATGTTACTGAAAGATAGAATGAATGAAGTCATCTTCTCCCTAGCTAGAGGAGGTGATGCTGGGATGCTTATCTTCTCATTCCTAAAGTGTGGTGAGATCAGTGGCATGAGCCGCAGGTGGCAGCTGAACAGAGGTGGGCGGAATATCTCCTCTGGAGGAGGGTATGGAATTCATTCTCTCTTCCACAGGCCAGCAGCCAAGCACAACCCCCTTCTGATCTTCAGAACAATTGGCCTCTCTTCAATTCTTCACTGGAAGAGGCAGACTGAAGGGGGATCCACATAGAACTGTTGTTTGGGCCTCCTGTACTGTGGGTGTGTGTGGGAGACACTTACAAACAATGCACACAGAGTATAGGAATTTGCTGGCTGGTTTCATCAACTGACAGTAGTTTCTACAGCTCAGATGAACCAAATCCATTTTTTTTTTTTTTGGCCTGAAAAGTTATATATAGCCTCTGAAAATATTTTAAGACATATAATTCTGATTAATTTGCACTTGACTCATAAAACCATCTTTCCGATGAGCTTAGTATTATGTGATAATTATTTTCTGATCTTTTTAAAGCTCTTGGCCATGGAAACAGGAAGTGGGAAATAAACTGGAAAATGGAAAAGTTCAAATTTAGGGCACAATCCAAGAGTCACGAAAATTCTGGCACTATGTATTTTCTGATCTTGACATCACAAATAATCAGTTTTGCAGCAGTTGTTTTGAGAAGAAATAAAAGACTAGAGTTAACATAAAGTGTCTGTGGGAGAAAAAAAATCATATCCCAATTGTTTCCTTAACTTTTTTACACACAAACTAGTGTTTGATGGGAAAAAACAAGATGGAAAGATGACTCTTGGTCTTCTCATGACAGATTGATTCATACTCCTCACGTCTCAAAAGCTTCAAGCTTCTCAAGCCTCTCTCCCGTGATCCAGTCTTTCCCACCTATTATTTGCTTCTCCCCTCTTCCCACAAATGCAGGTACGTGAATGTGTGTGTATGTGTGTATACATGCATGCATGTATATTTATGCATGTGTGCATATGTGTCCTTCACTCTTACATCTTATTTCAAGGTTACAGAAGCCAAGACATTGGGGCAACCCTTCTTGGACCAATAACTTTCTCTTTTCCTGGCCACACCCCGTGCCCCTGCCCTCTGCCTGCCATCTGACAAATAAGTAATTATGATTTATGTGATCATAATCAACTGTCCTGTCTCGAATGCTGCCTATGCCCCCGATACCACACTTGGTACTTCACATGACTCCTGTTTAATCATTAACATAGCCTATGGTGTACACAATAACATCTCCATTACACAGCTAAAAACCTGAGGATCACAGTATGGAAGCCCCACATCTAGAAAGTTTTGGTTTTAAGTTTCAAACTCAAGTCTCAGTGATTCCAAACCCCAAGATGTTTCCTCTACATGACACCTTTAGGAAGAGAAAAGTCCAGAGAGTGTAATAAAGGTTAAGGCACATTTTATCTCATTGTTTTCATCAAGTTACCTTTATAGGCAGAGAAGAGTGAACGTATGTGGGAGAGTGGGTGAATGAGCATGTTGGAAATGAAAAAGATGTAGTATGCTTTCGAGGATGTTAGTCTGAAGCACTTGGTTGCAAGCACATGATTTCTTTGAAGACTTCTATTTATCTTAACAATTTTATTCTAATTTTGCGTTCTACTCTATAAATATTGATGTTTGCTATAATGTTAAAGAAAGAGGTTAAAAACACTTGCCATTGACTAAATTAATGTTCTAGGAAGATGTGTCATGTTTCTCCTGCTAGCCTATGGGTCTTAGGCACCTTGTCATTGCCCTTGGGATTGCTGTACTCCAGGGTGAAAAACAGAAAACATATGTCAATTTCCACTATGGAAAACATAACTAAAAAGTACATTTCTTACAAAGGGTGTGCCAACAGGGTATTATTTTCACTTAAAAAGGAGTATATTTCTATTAAGGTTCATAAGGTAGGTTTTGAACACTTAGAAGGTGACTACAGAGACAATGGTAAATAAGAGCAGTAGAGCAAAAATGTTGACGACAGGGAATTATTTCTGCAGCTTAAACCAGTTTTCAAAGCCTAGCACAGAGACTCAATTAAATGTCCAATTCCCAGCAGGACACAAATAATTATGATATACAGAGGTAACAAGGTATATCTCAGGGCAAGAGCTTTGGATTGGAACTCAAGACCTGAGTTCCAGACCCAGACGTGCTACTAGCTAGTTTGGATATGAATTTTGGTAGGTACTTAATCCTTGTGTTTTTCCCCCTCATTATACATTAACAATATTTGTATTTTTTTATTTTTATGGGTAAATAGTAGGTATATGTATTTATGGGGTACATGAGATGTTTTCATACAGGCATGCAATGTGAAACAAGCACATCCTGGAGAACGCATTTTTTCTTTGAATTATAAATAATCCAATTACACTCTTTGAGTTTTTATTAAATATACGATTAAGTAATTATTGAGTATAGTTACCCTATTGAGCTATCAAATACTACGTCTTATTCATTCTTTCTATTTATTTTGTACTCATTAACCATCGCCATCTCCCTCCCTGAAACCCCCACTCTCCCTCCCAGCCTCTGGTACCATCCTTCTACTCTATATGTCCATGAATTCAATGGACTTGATTTTCAGATCCCACAAATAAGTAAGAACATGTGATATTTGTCTCTCTGTGCCTGGCTTATTTCACTTAATGATCTCCAGTTCCATCCCTGTTGTTGAAAATGACTGGATCTCATTCTTTTTAGTGGCTGAATGTACTCCATTGTGTATATGTACCACATTTTTCTTTATCCATTCATCTGCTGGACACTTAGGTTGCTTCTGAATCTTGGCTACTGTAAACAGTGCTGCAACAAACATAGGAGTACAGTTATTTCTTCAATATACTGATTTCCTTTCTTTGAGGTATACACCCAGCAGTAAGATTGCTGGATCATATTGTAGCTTTATTTTTAGTTTTTTGAGGAACCTCCATACCGTTCTCTATAGTGGTTGTATTAATTTACATTCCCACTAACAGGAGTCTAGTATCATCTACTACAAAGGTTCCCTTTTTTCCATATCCTCACCAGCATTCACTATTGCCTATCTTTTGGATATAATCCATTTTAACTCAGGTGAGATAATATCTCATTGTAGTTTTGATCTGCATTTCTCCGATGATTAATGATGTTAAGCACCTTTTCACATGCCTGTTTGTCTTTTGTATGTCTTTTTTTTTTGAGAGGGAGTCTCGCTCTGTCACCCAGGCTGGAGTGCAATGGCGCAATCTCAGCTCACTACAATGTCTGCCTCCCGAGTTCAAGCGATTCTCCTGCCTCAGCCTCCCAAGTAGCTGGGTTTCCAGGTGATCCACTCACCTCAGCCTTCCGAAGTGCTGGGATTACAGGCGTGAGCCACCGTGCCCAGCTATGTCTTCTTTTATATTCAAATATTTTGCCAATTGTTTGATGAGATTATTAGATTTTTTTCCTACAGAGTTGAGTTTCTTATATACACTGGCTATTAATCCCTTATCAGAGGGATAGTTTGCAAACGTTTTCTTCCATTCTGTGGGTTGTCTCTTAACTCTCCTGATTGTTTCCTTTGCTCTGTAGAAGCTTTTTAACTTGACCTGATACCTTTTGTCCATGTTTACCTTGGTTGCCTTTGCTTGTGGGGTATTGCTCATGAAATCTTTGCCCAGACAAGTGTCCTAGAGATTTTCCCCAATTTTTTTTAGTAGTCGTTTCATGCTTTGAGCTCTTAAATTTAAGTTTTTAATCCATTTTGATTTGATTTTTGTATTAGTATATGATGAGACATAGGGGTCTAGTTTCATTCTTCTGTATATGGATATCATTTTCCCAGCAACATTTTTTTGAAGAGATTGTCTTTTGTCTGTGTATTTTCTTGGCATTTTTGTCAAAAATGATTTCACTGTAGATGTGTAGATTTGTTTCTGGGTTCTATATTCTGTTCCATTGGTCTCTGTGTCTGTCTCTGCCAGTACCCTGCTGTTTTGGTTACTATAGCTCTACAGTATAATCTGAAGGCAGGTAATGTGTTTCCTCCAGTTTTGTTCTTTTAGTGTAGGATAGCTTTGGTTATTCTGGGTGTTTGGTGGTTTCATATAAATTTTAGAATTGTTTTCTCTATTTCAGTGAAGAGTATCATTGGTATTTTGATAGAGATTGCATTGAATCTGTAGATTGGAAATATGTTTCCATTTTTTGGTGTCCTCTTCAATTTCCTTCATTAGTATTTTATAGTTTTCATTATAGAGGTCTTTCACTTCTTTGATTAATTCCTAGGTATTTAATTTTACGTGTGGCTATTGTAAATGGGATTACTTTTTAAATTTCTTTTTTACGTTGTTCACCGTTGGCATATAAAAATGCTACTGATTTTTGTATGTTTATTTTGCAGCCTGCAACTTTACCAAATTTGGTTTTCAGTTCTAGTAGTTTTCTTGTGGAGTCTTCTGATTTTTTCAAATATAAGATCATATCAGCAAACAAGGATAATTTGGTTTTGTCCTTTTCAAGATGTCCCTTTATATCTTTTTCTTGTCTGATTGCTTTAGCTAGGTCATTCAGTTCTATGTTGGATAACTGTGGTGACAGTGGACATCCTTGTCATGTACCAGATCTCAGAGGAAAGGCTTTCAGTTTTTACCCATTCAGTATGATACTAGCTGTGGATCTGTCATATATAGCTTTTATTATGTTGACATATGTTCCTTCTATACCCAGTTTTTTTTTTTTTTTTTTGAGATAAACTCTTGTTCTGTCACCCAGGCTGGAGTACAGTGGCATGATCTCAGCTCACTGCAACCTTTGTCTCCTGGGTTCAAGTGATTCTCTGGCCTCAGCCTCCCAAACAGGTGGGATTACAGGCATGCACCACCATGCGCAGCTAATTTTTGTATATTTACTAGAGGCAAATAGGGTTTCACCATGTTGGCCATGCTGGCCTCTAACTCTTGACCTCAAGTGATCTGTCCACCTTGGCCTCCCAAAGCTCTGGGGTTTACAGGCATGAGCCACTGTACTCAACCTATGCCCAGTTTTTTTGAGGGTATTTTTTTTTATCATGAAGGGATGTTGAAGATTATTTTTCAGCGTCATTTGAAAAGATCATAGGGTTTTTATCCTTCATTCTGTTGATATAATGTATCATGATTGATTTGCACATGTTGAACCATTCTTGCATTCCAGGGATAAATCCTACTTGGTCATGATGAATGATCTTTCTAGTACATTGTTGAATTTGGTTTGCTCTATTTTGTTGAGGATTTTTGCACCAATATTCATCAGAGATACTGGCCTGTAGTTTTCTTTTTCTTTTCTTTCTTTTTTTGAAACAGAATCTCTTTCTGTCACCCAGGCAAGAGTGCAGGGGCATGATCTCAGCTCACTGCAACCTCCGCCTTCTGGGTTTAAGCCATTCTCATGCCTCAGCCTCCTGAGTAGCTGGGATTACAGACATGTGCCACCGCACCTGGCTAATTTTTGTGTTTTTAGTAGAGATGGGGTTTCAATATGTTGGCCAGGCTGGTCTTGAACTCCTGACCTCAAGTGGTCCACCCGCCTCAGCCTCCCAAAGTGCTGGAATTACAGGTGTGATCCACCATGCCTGGCCTAGTTTTCTTTTTTGATGAGTCTTTGGTCTGGTCTTATTGTCAGGGTAATATTGGCCTCATAGAATGAGTTTGGAAGGATTCCCTCCTCCTCTATTTTTCAGAATAGTTTGAGTGGGATTGGTATTTGTTCTTCTTTAAATGTTTTGTAGGATTTAGCAGTGAAGCCATGAGGTTCTGGGCTTTTCTTTACTGGAAGGCTTTTTATTATGGCTTCAACCTCATTACTTATGATTGGTCTGTTCAGGTTTTGGATTGCTTCCTGGTTCAATTTTGGAAGGTTTTATGTGTCTAGGAATTTGTCCATTTCTTCTAGATTTTCCAATTTATTGGCATATAGTTGCTCATACTAGCCACTAATGGTCCTGTGAATTTCTGCAGTTCTCAGTTGTAATATCTCCATTTTCAAATCTGGTTTTAATTGGATCTTCTCTCTTTTTTCCCTAGTCTAGCTAAAGGTTTGTCAATTTTGTTTAACTTTTCAAAAAACCAACTTTCTGTTTCATTGATCTGCTGTATTTCCTTTTTTGTTTCAATTTAATTTATTTCTGTTCTGATCTTTATTATTTTTCTTCTACTATTTTGGGTTCGGTGTACTTTTGCTTTTCTAGTTCTTTAAGATGCATCACTAGATTGTTTATTTGAAGTGTTTCCACTTTTTTGATATAGGCACTGGTAGCTATAAGCTTCTCTCTTAGTACTGCTTTTGCTGTATCCCATGGGTTTTAGTATGTTATGTTTCCATTATCATTTGTTTCAAGAAATTTTTCAGTTTCCTTCTTAATTTCTTCATTGACCCACTGGCCATTCAGAAGCATATTGTTTAATTTACATGTATGTGTATAGTTTCCTCTTGATATTAATTTCTAGCTTTATTCCCTTGTGGTCAGAGAAGATGCTTATTCTTAATTCTAAATTATTTCAGTTTTTTGAATGTTTTATCTTGTTTTGTGACCTAATGTGTGGTCTATCCTTGAGAATGATCCATGTGTCAAGGAAAATTATGTGTATTCTGCAGCTCTTGGAATGAAATATTCTGTAAATATCTATTAGATCCGTATAGTGCAAACGAAGTCTGGTGTTTCTTTGTTGATTTTCTGTCTGGAAGGTCTGTCCAGTGCTGAAAGTGGGATGTTAAAGTCTCCAGCTATTATTTTATTAGGGCCCATCTCTCTTTTTAGCTCTAGTAATATTTCCTTTATATATCTGGGTACTCCAGTACTGGGTGCATATGTATTTAAATGGTTATATCCTCTTGCTGAATCGACCCCTTTATCATTATATAGTGACCTTGTCTCTTCTTATAGTTTTTATCTTGAAATCTATTTTTTCTGATATAAGTATAATGACTCCTGCTCTTCTTTGGCTTCCATTGGCATGGAATATCTCTTTCCATCCCTTTATTTTCATTCTATGTGTGTCTTTATAGGTGAAGTGTGTTTCTTGTAGGCAAAAGATCAATGGGTTTTGTTTTTTTCATCCATTCAGCAAGTCTATGTCTTTTGATTGGGGAGTTCAGTCCATTTACATAATCCTTGTTTCAGTTTCTATAAAATGAAGAATTGAATTCTGGGCCAGACGATTTCTGATGTGCTATCCAGTGTGAACACTCTATGAATCTATATTTGTCTAATGTACTGCAGTGAATAGAATATAGGCACTGGGATCAGAGAGACCAGATGTGAATCCCAGTTGAAGCATTTAATAGCTTTAGAAGCCTTATAAAGTTATTGTGAAGGATAACTGAGAAAACATTTGTAAAATTTTCCATGGTACCATGACAGATAGTTGGCACTCAATAAAGGTAGCTATCATTTTGATGATATTTATTATATATAAAAAAGAGATGTAGGAGAACCATCCAAGTTAGTCTGCTGAGTTTTCAGTTGCACTATAAATGTACATGTTATATCTTGGTTTGTATTAGATCCTGTTGTCATAAGGTCTTAGCACCATGTACTTTTCCTTCAAAGCATTTACCACAAGTTGTCACTATGTGCTTATTCTAAGATTATCTGTTTAATAGATAGATTGTCTATTAGGGTTCTAAGATTAGCTATTTAATATCTTCCTCCCCATGCTTCTAGAAGCCCCATAAAGGCAAAGAACATATATGTTTTGTTCACATGTATATTACCAAATTCTAGCATAGCACCTGAAACAAAGTGTCTACTAAACTACCTGTCAATGAATGGATGCATGCATGGGCCTAAGAAATTCTGGTCCTTATATCACTTACTCAATAGACATCATGAGAAGAAATGCACACATTACTTGGGGCCCAGGAAACTTATTTGTTCTGTCCCATCTCTATTATTGAGTCTGACTGTTCTACAATAGGCCATTTCCTATGCAATATCAATGTTCAATTGTAGGCCATTCTGCTATTGATTCATAAGTCTACCAATGTTTAGAGATTGTTCCAAACTGCTACACCACATCCCAGGTTCTGCCACACATACCTACCTACATGGCTGCCCAATAATACACTTTTCTCAACTTATAGCAGCAATGGGGGAAAGCTCTGTTTCTTGCATTGTACTTTTTTTAATGTTCTAAATTTATTGTCCTTCTTCTACAAAGTGTATCAGTGTCATCTAGGAACCTGTTAAATATGTAGATTCCCAGATCCTACCTCTAGATATTTGATTCAGAATATCTAGTGTGAGGCCCAAGTATCTGCATTTTAAGTAAGTTCTCCAGGTAAGATGCAAAAAGACTGGCCCATGCTCTATGAAACAATGCTTTAAAGGCTGCATTGAAAATAATTACCACAGATTTTATTAATGACTTCTATGCAAATAAAGTATTTTGAACCAACACTCCTGAGATTTAAGTGGACACAATGTGTGTAAACTGTTTTAAACTTCTCAGTGGAGTCCTAAAGGATTGAGAGAGATAAAATTCTACATCAAGCAAAACAGGAGAGAGAGTTAAGATTTTTGATCTTTTTAAGAGGTTGAATATACACTTATTTTGGAATCTCAAGGTATTAAATGATTGACTATTACAAAAGTTGCTGTTTAATTCAACAAAGAGAGAAGAGACCATTAACAAATACCTAGGCCTCCAAAATGGCCATTTCCAATGACTAAGGAGATAACACATAACACAATACTGAAGGCTTGCTCATGTTGTTCTGAAAGGCTTTGAACGAGTAATGAGGGCACCTGAGACTCTCATACTTGGTAGAGGTAATAAGATAAAGCAGAAAAAGTGCAGATCAAGACTGATCATCTCATCCACGCCAACGGGGCATTCCATATGGAATGCGGAGTCACAAAAGAAGCAAAAGTTATCACTCTTGACAGACTGTCATCAGTTGTGCCTACATTGTTTCAAGAGGGCAAAGACAAACACTCATGTTTAGTTTAATAGACTGCAGGGAGTAAATCTCTGAAAACTCAAAGCACAAGGCAAACTGCTCATTTAAAATCATACATGTGACATATCTTCCAACTTAAATAGCTCCACTCTACAGGTGCTAAAGCCATTTTACTTCCAAACACCTCCCACACACCTGAGAATAAATTATCAAGCTACATAATGGAATTCTGCCTCTAATTTAGAACCTGAATTTCACGTCTTTGGAAATGTATAATAGGGCTATGTCAACATCTTGCTTTCTGCACAGATAATAATTTAGGCTATCACCAGACACCTGTCTAACCTGTAATTTTTTCTTACTCCATTTTATTTTGTCTCCATGAATATGCAGATAACAGTGATTGCCAGAGTGCTAAAGTGTAGGAGAAAGGAGCATGCATTTAATTATTTAGGTGGAAGTGAAGGGAGGTGCTCAAAGATGGTGAGTGCTAGCATTGGGATCAACTGTCCTTCTTCATTTCACCCAGATAATTAAAGACTATCTATTATACTTGGTATGGTTAGCAAGGATCCCCAAAAGGCAATTAGAGAAAGGAGGAAAAAAAGGATTATTAATGTAGCTGATGACAGAATAACAGGCACTGGCATAAAGAAGGCCAAACAGAAGGTATGTTCATCAAAAGAAGGTCCTTAATTGACTGTCCCTCTCATTTATTCAGAAAGAGCAGTAAAGACAGTTTTAACATCTAGTAATGTAAATGTTACCATGTATATTAAGCAATGGAAAGACTCTCAGGTTCCTTGAGTTCTGTTTCAAAGAGATATAGCAGAAGCACCCAAGTTGTTCTGCCAAGTTATCAGGTGCGCTATAAATTTAAATGTTACATCTTGGCTTGTATTAGATCCTGTTGTCAATGTGGGCATTGATTCGTTATTTTACTAATTTAGAAAAAGCACTTATTGAGCACCTATTACATAATCAGGATTTTCCTAGGCACATAGAATAAAATAGAACAAGATACTTCCATCTACAATGAGTTTAAGTCTACTGAGACAAACTAGTGAGCAATTTCAACTCAGTATGTCTTCCACCTAGGACTTGGGGATTAAGGAAGGTTCCTGGAACTGATACTCAAGCTGTAATCCCAAGGACAGCAGAAGTTGAGATGACACAGTGAGGGGGATTATGCAAGAAATGGATAAGGACATTTCCAGGTAAATGCTTGGTTATAATAGAGAAAGCAGAATCAACAAAGATGTGGGGAGTAAGGAAGTATGCTGATTGGAGGCAATTACTGCAGAAAGAGAAGAAAGATCTGTAGAATAGAAAAAGGTTTTTACTTTTTTATCCCACTGTTGCTAGACATAGTAAAATTCATCTTCCCTCCTAGCACCTCGAGCTATTCTCACCAATCAGCCAGGCTTTGAAGACTGACTTATGGTGGTCTCAGACCCATTCACTTGTAGCCAAGGTAAATAAAAACTATATTTTCTTAATCTACCTACATACATCAAACCCTAAGGCTCTGTTTCCATTTGGCCTTTCTTCTTTACTTCTTTCATTTCACACACAATGAACAATGATACCTACAGTATTGCCTTCCCAGACAGACTTAATACTATCTCTCTGTGTTTACATTGTCTAGATTAACTTTGTAAAAATGTCTCTCTCCAAATTCTTCTGGTTTCATATTCAGTTGTATTTATTTTTTTTTGAAAATTTTTGAGTCTATTTGATGTTTTCAGGAGTGGCCTATCTGGCAAGCCTGGTCTTCTCACTCTTTGCTGTTGATATGATCTATGCATTAAGTGCTCAAATGCCAGGGCTTTCACCTGGCACCAAATAAAGCACATTAAATGGACACATCCCTGCTCTTTAATTTATTTTGTACAGGGTAAGAGTGAGTTTACAATCACTTACATTTCCCTGTCCAGTTTTTCAAGAATTCCCAGGGGATTAATGAACTTTAGTCCTGAAAATCTTGTGCAATGGTGTGCTGGAACCAGTCCATACCAGCTCATAAGAGCCAACTGTTAAATTTTCAGGAACTTTGTGACCCAGTTGCTAAACATAACTGTTACTAAAAATTAAACTATAAGAACAAACAAATGAATTATGTGTAAAACAGGTAACATATACTCAAAACCCATCACTTTCTAATTATTTTGCTACATTTTACTATTATCTATTTTCTTAAGTTTACTTCCATATATTGCTTCTGTGTGATGGTAAGGCTATAAAAGGGTATGCTGCTGGGCTTCTCATCTCAACCTGATGTTTCATGATGTCATATTGGCGGCTTGAAAACAGCCATAGTGAGAGTATTCACCCCATAAAAACTGGAAAACCCTACAAATCAGGGCTCCTTTTTTTCTTTGGAGATCTAGTTGTTAAATCTGCACCCTTACCCCATTGCTCGTATGGAATAAAGAATGGGAAAATTGGTTGAGAAGGAGAAAGAAGAGACATTGACAGAAAAACAGTAAACCAGTTCTAGTTATATGAGGAAAGTCCACTAAATTCATAGTTTAGGAGAGGATCAGTTACAATAAAATCATATTCTTTCTGAAGATGTGCAGATCTGGCCTCTGGAAGTTAACAGATTTTAAGGAAAGTGCAACCATGACACATGACTCCTGTTTTTGTTTGTTTGTTTTCGCATTTTACAAAACAAGTGAATGTCAGAGAAGATAGTACAGAAGGCTTGAAGGGTATAAAGTCTGCTTTGGTCACCTGCCAACACACACTTACGCCCTGGCAGTGGTTTTTGTTGCTTAAGTTATTCCAGATATTTGAGAAATCCCAAAGCAGATGAACTTGTTTTGTGGATTTAGGTAAAAATCACATAGTATTTCACATCCAAAATGACTTCTTCAGAGTCTCTGCAGATTTTGGGGACTATAACTGGTATCTCTGTGCTTCAGAGAATACCTAAGTCTCTTTAACATAAAAGCACAGGGTAGGTAACAACCTAGCTAACATCAACAATGCTAATAACATGAGTGAGTTTCACCAGATGGCCTTGAAGGATCTCCTGGAGTGTCTATGATTCCTGGAATATTCTTGAGGTACAGTCAAAGGGCAGAACTAAATATCCCATTGTTTGGGAAGGAAAATAGATATATTATGCTTTAGCAACTTGTCTAAATTTAGGAATAGATCCAGTTAAAAAAAATAGGTCCAGAATCCCCAAATTCCAACTCCTACTCAAATATAAAGTACACTGTCAGATGGTAATGAACAGTGATTCCAAAGCCCCAGCTTTAATTCAAGCAAATTAGCCTCACGGATAAGTAAACAATGGTTCAAATCTTCAAATTTCTGAGGTTCTTAGGACCTTAGAATTCTCTATTAAATGAGCAAACAAAAGACAGATTTGTGTATCTGAAATTCTTTAGGGTACTTATCATAAATCCCAAAGGACAGAAGTCAACATTATAATTATATGGCAAACTTTCTCCTTAAGATTGTATAGCCTTGAATAATTGTATGACTTCTGCCTGATTTAAAGGCCTCTCAGAGTCAATCCCATCAAATGAAAATTATAAAGTTTCCAGTTTAAAACTAGCTCTAAGCACTTCATACCAATGTATTATGAGTTGATTGACTGGTAAACAAAGCAAACCTTCCAAGTCCTGTCTCATGAGAGTAAGGAAGTAATGCATGGGTACTTCCATTCATTCCCCAGACAGGGTGTCTCATCTGGCCATTTGTTCCAACTGGTTTTGGATAATCAAAAGCAGATTATGAGAGGCTAGGCCAAAGCCTTAAAAAAAAATCAAGTTTCTAAAAACCTATCTTGGTCAAGAGAACTTCTATTTCTGCTTCTGAAAATTACGGAATACTCTTGCAGCTTCTTCAAGGAGATGTACTACAATTCTCTAAAATAGACATGAAATGTACCATAAAGTATATTTCTTGCTAAGGTTAATAAAAGGCATTCCTGTCATTGCCTGTCCAGGACAGACATAGCTAATCAATTAGGATAAGCCTGGATCTGAATCAATGCATGAGGCTCTTCATTCCCACTGTGCCTGGATTCAGTCTTATAATCTTTCTCCACACTCTCCAGCAACCACCATCAATTAATCTGAATTGGCACTTGAGACAAGTCCAGATCTTATCTGATTTTATTTCATTGAAAATGAGGGCAAGAGAGATTAAATAGCTTGCTTCATGTCACAATGGCAAACCAAGATTTGAAAATAAGATTTCCAGTGCTCTTTCTACTGTGATGCACTACCTTACTTAGGGCACAGAAGGTTTGGTCTGTGAGCTGATGCAAGCTGAATTCCCAGCCATAGGTCTAAGGATCTGGTTGATGGATAACAGCAGGGCAGACTCTTTCTGAAAGGCAATGTCAGACATCTGGTAGATGGAACTGGTAATGTGTTGTTGCTCAGCAAAAAGCTTTAGTCAAACAACATCCTTTTCTTTCAATGCATGAATTATCAGTGTTTATGGTATAAAAGTCAAGTGAAGAAATTAAATGGGCCAAAGACAGAGCTCTAGGATTAAGGAACTCTGCAATTATTTATTAGTGTATTTACTTATTAAATTCACAGAGCTATGAATTTAATTATGAATAAACAAGTCATTTTAATCTTAAAGGCTGATCCTTGCCCTACAAGTTGTGAAAACACAAGGTAGATATGTAGAGAATTGGAAGAAATAGCATACGATATAGAAATGCAGAGTAGTAAAGAGGGAAATTTGGCCTTGCTTTTGTTGGAAGTATTATCTATGTTCTTTTTTTGAGTAGGTTTCATCAGCAAAGTCCAAGCCTCTGTTATTCTGTTATTCTTAATCTAAAGGTCAGATTCAGCAATGTTAGCAAACACTTTCAATATTTCTAACCATTCTAAAACAACCATTAGAAACACACGGCGTGACATTACTATTTCTACTTCTCCTGTAACATGTTTTTTTTTTGCCCATTTTAGGTTTCAAGACATTCATATGTGATAAGGAGGGACTAGTTCCATGCATCCAGCAAACCCAAGAGCAATAATTTTTAGGTATCATTGTAAAAGGTCTGCAACTACCAGATGCATGCAACTATTTGGTTGGGACAGAGAAAAGGAGTCAGTATTGCAGGCACAGCAATACTCTGAGAAGAGTTTCAATGTAACAGCTGCCCACACAATATGAATAGAATAATACCTTGTTCTGGCCTCAGAGACACTGACCTGGTTTCTACCTCCACCCTTGGCAATAAGCCTATTTTGGATGCGCCATTTTGACACTTGCTTATGTGGGTAAATACGACCCCAGAATTTCATATTTCTAAAACCTAGCTGAAGTTCAGACATTCTAGAGGAAGAAGAATTCAAAAGCATTGAGATCTCTGCATGTTCTTCCATTTTAATGCTTCAGCAGATGGTGTGACTATTCTTCACTCAACAGGTGACTTGAAGAGTTGGATGACTACAAATAAGACTCTTGGTTAAAACTATGAATGTAGACAGTACAGCCTCATGGCCCCAGATTAACACCATTTATTAGAAACATAACATTCAGTTGACATTTTCATCAATGGAATTATTGTGAATTTTATAAACCAACTACAGTAGTAATATAACTTACTAGTGCTATTTTACAAATTTTGTCCGTAAAATAATCCACATTTCATTCAGAGAATATCTTGGTAAAGGTGGACCAGCCTCTCTGGCCTTCTCATTGTCCTCTTATATTTTAGATATTTTTATTTTGTGCCAGATTATGTATATTATTATTTTAAACTAAAAAAAAAAAAAAAAGAGGCCAAGTGCAGTGCCTCACGCCTTTCTGAGGCTGAGGAGGGTGAATTACCCGAGGTCAGGAGTTTGACACTAGCCTGGCCAACATGGTGAAACCCCATCTCTACCAAAAGTACAAAATTAGCTGGGTGAGTACCACACACCTGTAGTCCCACCTACTCAGAAGGCTGAGGCAGGAGAATCACTTGAACCTGGGAGGCAGAGGTTGCAGTAGGCCAGGATCGTACTATTGCACTGTAGCCTAGGTGACAAGTATGAAACTCCATCTCAAAAAAAAAGAAAAGAGAGAGAGAAAACACAGATCAGTGCAGAGTACTAAACCAGGAGGCAGGAGATTGAGTTTTAGACTAGTAAATTTCCTCAGTGGTTTTGAACTTGTATTTATCCAGCCCTAAAACTGTCCATGGTCTCTGCAGATGCATGTGGAGAATAGTGAAATCATGTTTAAGAATATTTGGAGATCATTACTTTCTTACAACATTAAACACAATTTTGGCTCAGGAGATAATGAGAGGACCAGTGAGGGTGGTCCACATTTTTCACATTTAAGATATAAAATGTTTATAAGGGATATAGGCAGACACAGTGCTTTGTTTTAAGCTTCTCAGAAATTCTCTTCTTACAAGATTTGCTTTTTAACTGATAATAGCCCCATTCCTGGTCACAAAAAAAATCCTTCCAGACGAGGTTCTTCCCAGAGCTATTTTAGCCCTTTTGTACTAATTTACTGTTACCAGTTTTATAATAATAAAAATTAGGAAAGGCCCAGAGTCGAAAGGAAACCAATGCAAAGGAAATCTCTACATGAAGGCATCATCAGTCTGAGGTTGACAACCCCAGACCACAATCACTGATGAAGCAGAAATGGTAACTAAGTATGGAGGTCAAGAAGGCAAAAGACAGAGAAGCCCTAACTTTCAGGCATATATGATTAGAATGGAGGAGTTGAGAGCAGACATAAAGGGAAGGAGGGTTTGAATGGGCATATCTGCAGGTATTTCTACCAACTTTGGCTTTGCAACTTATCCTCTACACTCCTAATACCACATTAGAAACGTGGCCAAGGCTGGGCACAGTGGCTCACGCCTGTAATCCCAGAACTTTGGGAGGCCAAGGCGGGCAGATCAACTGAGGTCAGGAGTTGGAGACAAGCCCGGCCAACATGGTGAAACCCCGTCTCTACAAAATATACAAAAATTAGCTGGGCAAAGCTACTTGGGAGGCGGAGGCATGAGAATTGCTTGAACCCAGGAGGCGGAAGTTGCAGTCAGCCAAAATCATGCCATTGCACTCCAGCCTGGGCAACAGAGGGAGACTCTGTCTCAAAAAAAAAAAAAAAAAAAGAAAAAGAAAAAAGATAAAAGAAATGTGGCCAGGATTCCTGATTGCAACTTCAACAGCAGGACAATCCAGTTCAACGTTTCCCAAAGTTTACTATGCTTATCACTAGTGTTACACAAGATGATTTTAAGTAATACACACATTTTAAATTTTAATTTTAGTTGTCATGGGTTTCTTTTTTATGTGTTAGGAAACTAGAACATAAAATCCGTAATTTCTTAGATGTTCTTTCTTGAGACAAAACTATAATATGTTTTTTTAAGGTCCATTCATTTAAAGAAGAAATCCTGGAAGTAATAGAAGAGGTAATATATAGACATGGAAAAAAATCATAAATGGTCTTTGAGTAAGTTAGGTTTGGGAAAAGCTGATGTCATGTGGCTGACATCAGCAAATGTTTGTTTTCTTGCTCCTCTTTGTCTCCCTATGTTCTATTCTGAGCAGGGATCCTGAGGTGCGACACATTGCAGTAAAGATGCTCAAGTGAACATGGGAGTCAGGACTTGGTCCTTTTCTGTTCCTGGCAAGATGTCATCTGCTGCCTGATGGGAAGCCCACCACTGCTTGGCCCCTCTACAGAAAATGCTTGCCACTTTTTCACCCCAAACCTTTTATAGTTCAAAGAGTCAGAGTTTATAGTACAATCTGCAAAGAGTCAGAGTTTTAACTGTTTCTTTAGATTCTCATATTTGGAAGGAATCTCTCCTTAAATGTTGCTTTCATTGAAAAGAAAAAGAAAAAGAAAGAGAAGCAGGCACCAGGTTACAAGAGGTTAAGAAAAGGAAAAGGCAGCCAGTCACAGTGGCTCACGCCCATAATCTGAGCATTTTGGGGGGCTGAGGCGGGCGGATCACAACGTCAGGAGATTGAGACCAGCCTGGCTAACATAGTGAAACTCTGTCTCTACTAAAAATACAAAAAAAAAAAAAATTAGCCAGGTGTGGTGGAGGGCGCCTGTAATTCTAGCTACCCGGGAGGCTGAGGCAGGAGAATCGCTTGAACCCAGGAGGCGGAGGTTGCAGTGCGCCGAGATCAAGCCATTGTGCTCCAGCCTGGGTGACAAGAGTGAAACTCTGTCTCAAAAACAAACAAATAAATAAATAAATAAATGAAAAGGTACAGGAAGAGGGCTGAAGTAAGGAATGCTGTATCCTTATATATTAGAACATCATATGAAGGCAGACGTTTTTAAACATATTTAAAACTATTTTAGCTATTTATCCTATAATCACTCATTCCTTTATTCCCTCAATTCCAGCAGGGAAAATGAAACTTTATCTTACTCCAAAACGGTTCTTAAAATTGCATTACTTTTTTTTCCTTAAGAACGTGGAACTTATTTAACTTAGGGGATGTATCAGTTTAAGGCCAAAAATATGTCTCACAAGTTTTCCCCATGCATGCCAGGATTTGTGGTAAAGTCAAATAGGGAAGTCCACCTTGGCCTCACGAACAGATAATGTGAGAATCACATAAAGGAAGAATTAGAGGTTGGAGTTCTCATGGAAGAGAGAAACTTCAAATACATTCTTCTTAAAATATGGCATGTTTTTAAAAGATCATGTGGGCCCACGAGCCTCCCAACTTTAACAAGTTATCACAGACTGTCCCAATCCACTGTCCTTCCTGATAAACTCTTTTGTAATCAGAGAAGCAATTTTGGCTAAAGCAAAGGAATGGCCAACAGATCTAGTTAATCTTGGTCACAACCAGTATCAGGCTCTCCTCTCTCTCATAGAGTAACTAAGAATGCAGGTGAGAGGCAATGAGAAAACGATGGGTACAGAGCTGTAAGAAATACCTATTAATTGTTACTATGTAAAAAGTACAGAGGCAGGGCTGTGTGAAATACACATTTGTAAAAGGAGTAGATAAAGCTTTTATTGTGCAAACTATGAGTCAAGAACAATATTAAGTAATTTTCATATTACAGCTTATTTGAGACTAACAATAAACATGTGAGGTAGGTATTATATAGATGAGGAAAATCAGATGCAAAGATGCTAACTACCTTGCCTAAAGTCATATAATGAAATCAAAAAGGAGGGGATGGTGATAGAAGTGGGTGGATCTTAAGCCTGTCCAACTCCCCAATTCTCAAGTGTTTTATTTGCTTCTCTTTATCTGCTTGTTGTTTTTGCTATTATTTTTCGAGTCCTTACTATATATCAGGTATTATACTAAATACTTATGTGGATTATATTAGTAAACCTTCACAGCAACCCTATTACATAGGTACTGTTAATTTCAGAATGTGATAGATGATAGAACTGAGGCACAGAAAAGGTACATTACTTACTAGAGGTCACACAGCTAGCCAGTGGTGGATCTAGGACTTGAATCCAGGCAGTTTGATTGCAGGGTCCAGACTCTATCACAACAGTATCTGCCTTCTTTGCATTGTTGTGTCTGACTCCAAAATATTTTTGAGAAGATACAAGAACCTGAGGCTACACTGAGCACTGGTGCTAACAACACACACACACACACACGAGTGTGAACTGTTATCCTGATGATAGGTGTAACAGGAAATCAGGAGATGGTAACTGGCTGTAGCATGAAGTAGCTAGGGAATTCTATTGCCCTCATTAAAATGATTCAATTGTGAAAATCATCTGATTCAGAAGATCTTAATATTCACTATGATTAAGATGTCTTAATTCAAAGAGTTATGATTTTGGATTCATAGATCAGACAAATTAGACAAGCAAAATGTGGGTAGCTGTCTTAAAACTACCTCTGTTTTTGCTTAATAAGTTAAAAACAATAATTACTACTCTCAATATCATTTTGTAAAAAGAAACATGATACAAATTTAAATTTGTGAAAAACTACATACCCTGCAAACATTTTACACTATTGGAATGGTGAAAATGATGTCAAAGATCACACTGGCTCACAAACTCGCACTTGAGAACCACGGTTCTAGTTTCAAACAATAGCAGACATTTATTGAGCATCTACATGACAAGAGCATTGTATACATTATGTTAAATCCTTATCATAACTCCACAAAGTAGGTATCATTACCCCTATTTAAGAGACTGGGAATTTGAGCTTCAGAGAATTTAACTGTCATGACCAGAGCTGCCCACCTAGTAAGGGGCTCTATCTAAACACACATCCTTCTAACTTCAAAGCTTATGTTCTTTCTCTTGCTTGTGTTGCCAATCAAAAATTTGGTACTGCAGAGAGTTACGCTCCTATACTGTCAATGGGTTTATAAGTTTCAAATAATTAGAACATACTATATCCTGAATATATGGTAAACATTCTAGAAACAAAAATACATGTTGAATGTGCCACCTATTAATTGACTATGGACACACAAATCTATGTATGAAGCCGTGGTGTCATCAGGAAAACAAAATTCTTTGTTCAGTGATCACCCATTAGTACCTCACCACCAGGAGGCTGTTTTGCTTCTGTCCAGTAGCTAAGCTGATGTCTAACACAATCCAAGCCTCTAAGAGGAGGGGTGTTTTAGGAAATGAAGACTCGGGGTGCATGGAAGTGCTGGAAGCATGTGGGAAGACCCAGCCGAATCCGTTTAAATCTTTGACATATTCTATTTTATAATATCCTGTTCATATACTCCAGAATATATGTACGAGATGAAAGGGAACTTAGAGCCAGTCAAAGCCACCACTTTAACATTTCACAGAGGGCAAAATTGAGACCCAAAGGGATTCAGTGACTTCCCCAAATCACCCAGCCAGTCAGAGCAGTAAAAGGATTAGAATATGAGAATTACTCAATCCCATGCTAGGAATACTGGTTCTTGTAGAGGGTGAGTACTGGGAAACTTTTACTTGTTATATAAGAAAGAAATACTGTAAAAGACAGGCTTCCCAGAGATTGGTAAAGGAAAAATTGTTTAAATTACAGTACTCAGAGCACTGTCTCCAACTCCAGAAAACCACTCTTGGGAAAGAGGGTCCCTTTCAAGCCACTAACGCTGGGGTTAAATGTATAATGTTTAGGCTAGAATATTTTTTGCATTTGAAGTTGCTTGGAAACTGACTTTTAAGATGATACTATAAACATGAATGTTCTAATTAATATAATTTAATTACTTTTTATGACTTAGATTTTTAGGATCTCATCATTTAATTTAATCATTTAATGAGGTTATCATTAAAAATACCAGTTAAAGATCTATTAAATATGCAGAGGTTCTGCTTAATGAAGTTTGGCTAGTAATTGAGTGCGTGCTCACAATAACCTTATATTTTCTCTCTAGTTTTATAGTGAAAGCACCTACTGCTATGCTTGGCATGTAGCAGATACATAATGGATTTTGATTTCTCTCTTCCTTTTCCCTTAGGAGCACACATGGCTATTTTTGACATGGGCAGGAGCATGTATATGTGATACATGTATATGTGCATGTGTATGTGTGTGTATCTATTGATGGAGAATTGAGCACATGACTGCTACAAAAGCCCAGGCCCCAAAGGACCTGCTTTATAGAAATCCTATCAGTGGTGGTAGTGAAATGGTAACCAGAATCCCCATCAGACACTTTACCTGTGCACTGTCAGTCCTGTTCTATAACCTGCAGTAACACATGTCTCCCCACCCACAGACCAGCCCCAGTCCTAACCATATCTAACTATAGAAGGATCTGAAACCAAAGTCATCAGACAAATCCCTTCTCCCTTTAAAGTAGTGATTCTTCTCTAGAGGGAAAGACCCCATTAGTCTCAGCTAGGGTGGCGCTTCTCAAACTTAATATGCATGTACATTCCTTCAGGGTCTTGTGAAAAGACAAGTTCTGATTTTTTAGGTCTAAGATGGGGTCTGAGATTCTGCATTTCTAACTGGCTCCCAGGTAATGACAAATGCTGCTGGTTCACAGACCACACTGTGGGGACCGCAGGAAGGATCTAGGAAGCAACTGCAAACTCTGTATTGCTGCCCAAGGCCACCTCCTTTTACTGCAGTCATGAGTTCTCATACTGGTGAAGTGTGTTAAATCCTTCTGGTGAGTTAGAAAAGAAAATTATTTATAACGAGAAAGCTATAGATTTGGAGTGAGAATAAAAACAGAAGCATGGGAGAGAGGGAGAAAAGGGGAGAGACCGAGTGGGGAAGACAGAAAAGGCAAAGTGTGAGTTTTTAGGTCTTTAGAAACATTCGTAGTCAGTTCTTATATGACAGCATCCATTTTGCAGTTTTCTTCCCCCTAGAGTATTTTTCAAATCCTCATATTACAATTTTTATAACTAAATGCATTTGTGAAATTCTGTTTCTGAAATTGCCATACAATAGACAATTATGTAAGGTTCTCTCCCACACCCTAGCCACTGAGAAAATCAACAACTACTAACCTATATCAAGACAAAATTTCAACAAACTGAGATTAAAGATCTAATTGGTTTGTATTAATGATTAATGAATTGAGCAACACTTCATCCATAAAAAAGTCAGTGCTCCAATGAGCATGGCAGAACAGTTGGTTTTTATAAGGCAGCTTAAGTAGGGACAAGGAAATAGAATAATACTAAAGGCAGATTGGTTAATAGCAGGTTAGTTTCTTGTAAGGGTTAAAGCAGAGAGGACATCCATACTCTGCTGGCTCAGGTTAACTGCCCTTTCTAATTGTTTGCTGTGAATCTCCTGTTTTTACAAAAAAAACTAGTCTGTTGAAGGATTTTCCTGCTTCCTTGAAATTTCAGTTTAGTCACATGCCACTTAGCATGAGTGACTCCATTTTGGTTTGGTCTGTTGGGGTATGGTACAGGAGCTCAGTCAAAAAAAAAAAAAAAAAAACAGGCATCCTATAATTTTATTTAACACTTGTTCTCTAGAACAGTGGTACCCAACATTTTTTGGCACCAGGGACCCGTTTCATGGAAGACAATTTTTCCCTGGGGTTGGGGATGGAGAGTTGGTTTCAGGATGATTCAAATGCACTACAATTACTGTGCACTTTATTTCTACGATTATTATATTGCAATATATAATGAAATAATTATGCAACTCACCATAATGTAGAATCAGTAGGAGTTCTGAGGTTGTTTTCCTGCAACTAGATGGTCCCATCTGGAGGTGATGGGAGACAGTGACAGATCAACAGGCATTAGATTCTCATAAGGAGCGCACAACCTAGATCCCTCGCATGTGCAGTTTTCAATAGGTTTCACAGTCCTGTGAGAATCTAACACTGCCGCTGATCTGACAGGAGACGGAGCACAGGTGGGAATGCTGGCTCGCCTGCTGCTCACCTCCTACTGTGTGACATGGTTCCTAACAGGTCAAGGACTGGTCCATGGCTCGGGGTTGGGGATCCCCACTCTAGAACATGGTGTGAACATATCTGTGTATGGGAAGGGAACGTGAAGCATCACCTATTTCCCTTTGGATTCTAGCAGTAAACGAGCAACTGGTGTAAGAAAGCTTCTTACCTTTCATTCACTCCATATGAACACAGTCTATGGAGGTTTTTTAATCTGGTAAACTATGCAGCAAAGTGGAAAGAGCCAGGATTTGGAGTCCAACTTTCCTGGGTTTTCATCCTAGCTTTAGGGAAATTACTGAAACTCTCTCAGGCTCTATTTCTGCATTTATAGAATATGGATAATTATGTTCCATCTTATAGGTTCTGAAAAGAACTAAATGAAATAATACATGACAGTGTCTATCATAGTGCTTAGCACTGGGTAGACACTGAATTGATAGAGGCTAACACTGATGTTTTCATTTTAAAAATGAAAATCATTATTTTCTTTTAAAAGTATAAGTGATGATGACAAACAAAAATTATATTATCATTATGAGTTATTATTAATTAGCCATTTTAAGCTTACATTTAAAAGGAAAGAGAATAAACCTCAAACACCATAATTGACAACGTGACCCACTTCAAGCCCTCAGAATCCACCTGTCGTAGGCTTCCTACAGAATGTCTCCAAACCCATCAAAACAATATTTTAATTCCAGAAGATTTACGGGAAATAGGAAGAAATGTCAACATTAGCAATTTTGGCTTTTACAAGTATCTTATAATTTAAGGAGAAAGATATAGTCTCCATTTAAGAGTTAAGAACATTAATGATAAAGCCTAACTCCAAGGTGAATATATAGTCACTGTAATTTTTTAAATATCAATTACTATTAATTGAATACAGACAACCCTTATGTCATTCCACTTAATTCCCATCCACACCATCTGAACATGACGGCTACTCACTTTTAACTTCACAGAGAATTTCTCTCTCACAGAAAAGATTGACTTTTAGACCATCTGGATATCATCAGAAATGAAGATCAGAAAGAATAATGTACTGACTGAACAGACATTGAAACAGCTAGTGTGGTGGGTGACAAGAAGCCCATGTTTTTGTTTTTTAAAAAAACATTTTTGTCATTTGGCTCGTATGTATTTCACATTTCGAAATATTTTGGAACAAGCATTTAAACTGTGAGATTAAATTTCATCATTATGGAGAAAGAAGCAGTCCTAATGAAAGGCACCGCCAAGTCACCCAGACAGCTGACCCCTCTTCCAACCTTGTTGTCTGTTTCAGGAGGGAAGCTCGGGTCAGAAGATTCATGTGGAGTGAGACCGCCTGTAAGGCAAATGGGGAGGTAACCATGCCTCATAGATTGGAACTGCTGAGAGCTCTGTGGGCATCTCCATGCTGCTTTGGGTGATTCTTTCACCTCCCAAATCTTGCTCAATCTTTTCTGCTACCAAATGTAAAGAAAAACTATTCTAGGTCCCTGATTCTTTACCAGGCAGAACTGGTTAGAAGGAGAAGGATATAATTCATGAACATTTGTAAACTACACATATAACGTGGGGCACACATTATTTCCACCCAATCTATGATACTGGTAGAGAAGGAAGTGGCATTGAAACTTGGAGCTGCTGTGAAGACGGGTAGTATGCAGAGACTGCAGGGCCCAGGCACCAGTTCCTCTCTTAGCAGTTAGCAAGGTAGAACCAACAAATGCAGTCCCAGGCTGCAAGAAAGGAAAGGCTGAAGCCTAACACAGAACTGCGCCAGTAGGGTCACATTACATTACACACATTCTGTTATGGAAACCACGCCTTTTGGAGCAAGGTCAAAAGCAAATTATGGCATGTCTGGGAAATGTCAGGCCTTGGAGTTTTCCAAGATTTTTCCCTCCCTTCTTCCTCGTTTATATTGCAGTCTGTGGCTGCCTCAAAACCCCAGCTTTCTTGAAGAGGGGAAAGAAGAAAACCTATACCCAATCATTAGTAAGCAAAACAAATATTCAAGTACATCTGTACTTAATTAGTTTTCTTCATCAAGGTCTTTCACATGGGGACCTCACTCTCTGAGGCAATTTGAAGGTGCTGTATGAAGCGTTTGATGGGTGAAAATAGAGCAAGAATAATTGATGGTCATCATGTGTATAGTAGTGTACACTACTGTCTTGCTATTCGTGGGGGACTGGTTCCAAGACCCCTCTCAGATACCAAAACCCATGGATGCTCAAGTCCATTCTATAAAATGGCATAGCATTTGCATATAACCTATGCACATCTTTCCATACACTTTATTTATTTATTTATTGAAACAGAGCCTTGCTCTGTCACCGAGGCTGGAGTGCAGTGGAACAATCTTGGCTCACTGCAACCTCTGCCTCTCAGGTTCAAGCGATTCTCATGCCTCAGCCCCCTGAGCAGCTGAGATTACAGACATGCACCACCTACACCAGGCTAATTGTTGTATTTTTAGTAGAGATAGGGTTTTGCCATGTTGGCCAGGCTTGTCTGAAACTTTGGACCTCACGTGACCCGCCCACCTCAGCCTCCCAAAGTGCTAGGATTACAGAAGTGAGCCACCGTGTCTGGCCCTTCCACACACTTTAAATCATCTCTAGATGACTGATAGTGCCTTATACAATGTCTACACATCACTTCATTTTTGTGGATTCAATATAGTAGATGGCACGTGGCAAATTCAAGTTTTGCTCTTTGGAACTTTGTGGAATCTTTTTTTCGAATATTTTCAATCTGCAATTGGTTGACTTGATGGGTAAAGAACATATGAATGTGGAGGGCTGACTGTATCTTTTTAATAAGTAGACCACAGTAAGGGCACAGAGAAACAGGAAGCTAATGGTTATGACAGTTGTTTTCAACCCTGCTTGTCTTTCATGTTTTTAGCTCAGAAAGTCTGGGATCAGGCCTTGGCACAAACATATTTATTTTAAATCTCCACAGAATTGAGTTACAGATTTGAGCACTTGGCTGCAGAATCAAACCAACATCTGTTCAATCACTAATTATGACAATCCCTGCCACTCCACTCTTCCCCACAAGATGCACAAGTTGCTTTATCTCTCTGAAATATGCTTAATATTATACTTGCATTGAACAGTTATTACAGAGATTAAGTAAATAAGCTTAGAGCTGGCCATCATACACATTAAATAAACTATTACCTACCTCTCATTATTTATCATTACTACTTTTCCTCTTGTGACTAAATTCGATGCAGTTAAATTCTTCTAGACGTTGTCAAAGGACAGTATCACTGTTCTACAGTATTTGGGTCATATCAAGACTTTACTCTCTGTTCTTCCTTGAGTAAATAAGTTCTGTCCCACGTGTTACTAATAGTGAGCTACTCTATAGGAGGGTTCTGAACTTTGCATATGGAACCTGGTTTACAATAAGTGAAATTGCCAAGTCACAGGGAATGCGTATCTTACATTTTGATATATGTTGCCAAACTGCCTTCCGAAAAATTGTACCAATAACAAACACATGCATTTTTCAACTGAGCACCTATTATGTTCTGGGAACTGTGCTAGATCTCATTTTATTCTCGATACAATTGTACCCAGTAGGTTTTATCTTCTTTATCTGCCATATGACAAAATGAAGCTCAGGTGCGCCCAATCATGTGCTGAACTCATACTGGCAGTAAGTGATGAAGAAGAATTTGAACCAGATGCTTTCCAACTGCACCATGGAAAAAATATAACCCAGGATAAAAATTAATTTGGGGTGTTGAAATATGCCTCCAAACCTATCAGATTTATAACTGAATGATGCTAATCTGTGTATTTGTTTAGTTGTCTGTAAAATGAGAAAGTTCAACTTAAGTAGCATCTAAGGTTTCCTCCAATTCAACGAGTCTGAGATAGGAAGTACTACTCAGCATAGGTCCTGAGGGAGGAAAAAGACGTCTATGTATAAGTATTTTTAGATCATGGTTATGTTAGTTGTTCTCCATGTTTACTAAGTACCAACCAAAAAAGAAAAGAAAAGAAAAGAAATCCAACATAAAGCCCAAAGGTTTTAGTTGACTTGAAAGAAGATCACCTAGGGATTATCTGACTGTCTCAGTGATAAAACCCAGATATATTAATGGGTTCTCTGTCCTTAAACATCTCCAGTAAGGAAACAGACCATTAACAATCATTTGTGGTTTGGGTGTAAATATGTCTGAAGCTCAAAGCTTAACCAAACGATCTTTTGAGGTCCTTTTAGCATTATTTCTATGACTTCTACCATGCTAGAGATTCAGGCTTATTTCAAGGTTATGGCTGACACTGTGACCTTACTGATGAAGGCATGAAAAAATTGTAATTCTGTATTCACCAAAGTCAACATCATTTTGCCTGTTGTCAGTTCCTATAGCTGTAATGATTAAGCACTAAGCTGACAATTTTAAAATGTTGGGTTCTTCTTAAAAACGTGGTTCACTAGTCCTCATCCCTGGGAGATTTTAATTCACTAAATGCTTGATGGGAGCAGGAATCTGCACTTGTACTCAAAACCCCAGAAGATTCTAAATGAAGTGATTCCTGTGTACTACTATAAGGAACAAATATTGCACAGAGCTGATGCAGCAGAGGGGAGAAAGAGGCATCATCTCTCAACTTGCAGATGCTCAATATATAAAGAAGAAAAGCCATTATGAGGTTAGAATAGGTAGTCTGGAAAAGGAGTTCCTTTGGGTATATTTTTCTGCTGCATGTCATTACTGAGTTATCAAAGACCATATACGTTGTATTTTGTTGTTGCTTTTGCTTAAATTATATTAAGTTAAGCTCTATTTATTGATAAAATAAATCAAGAAAAATGGTATAAATAAGTATCAACATGAAACTTTTATAGTCTCTTTTGAGTGGCTTGCCATCTTTGGTTTCACAAACAACATATAATTTCCTTCACTGACTTCACTCTTTTAAAATACCATTATAGCATTTCTCAAGAGATAAAATTTGTTCACTGTTTCTTTTGGAGATATGTTAACAACTTAATCCTATCCTATAGAAATACATGATTCAGTCAATAATATTTATTGATCACTTAGCAATAGACATATATAAATAAACAAAATAGACAAAACCACCTCTCCCATAAAGCTTACAGACTACTAGGGAAAGTAATCATTAAATGTAAAATGTGAAGTATGAACGATATTATAAATACAAGTAGATGATGCGGTGAGAGGATACAGTAGAGAAATCCTATTCAACGCATGAAGTCACGAGATCATGTTTTCCTGAAGAAATAACATATGTTAAAACTTGAGACTTGAAGAATTAGAAGGAGTTTGCTAGGGAAGAGAAGGTAAAGAGAAAAGCATGTAAAAAAAGACATATGCATTCAAGGACCAGAAAAGAGGTCTGGGTGGCTAAAGCATGAAATCATTAAGGCAGAGAGGCAAAAGAGAAAAGGGTCATTTTAAAGGCTCAGTTAAGGATTACAGACTTCACCTCAAATTCAATGTGAAACCATTAAAAGGTTTTAAGCAGAAACAAAATAGATCTGATTTGTTGTTTTAGAAGATTACTTCTAGCGGCAACACACTGGTAGAATGGTAAAAGGGCAGAAACAGATGCTAGGAGATCAGGTCAAAGGCTCCTGAAGTGATCCAGGTGGATGATATTGGTGGACCCAAGTATGACAGTGGCAATGGGATGGACAGAAGCAGGTGGATTCACACAACATTTAGGAGATAGCATTGTCAGGAATTTTTGGATAGATTGGGTGTGAGGAAAATAAAGAGTCAAGAACATTCAGGCTTGAGTGTTGCTCACTAGCCTGAGCAATTGTGTACCATTTCCTGAGATAGGCGAAGACAGAATACGAAAAGGTGGTGACAAAAGGATAATGGATTTAGACAAATGACTTTCTAATGTCTATTCAGGAATATGAGAAATGTAGTTAACTGGTAAGTAGCCCTATGAGAATCAAGCAAAAGAATATCCACCTCTCCTATTCAGTTCACTCCAATCATTATCATCTCTAAAATAGCATTTAAGATGAAGCTCTTGATGTAGCATCCAATAAATGCATGGTCTCACAGCAATTTCCTGCCCAAGTTTCGACTTCCACAGAATTCTGAGCCTTAAAAACCAACAATTTTCTAAGCTCAACCATACATTAAGTCAAGCGGTTTAAGGAGCATGTCTGTAATGATATTTGATCTGCTTTTTTATTCCATCTATTATAAAATCTTTCAGAGATGCCGATTGAATTAATTGACCATTGTATACTCATCATTAATATATCTCAAAAAGAAATAAGGAAACAATATTGGAGGTCCCTTTACTATTGAGGGTCTCTTTGAATATAAATATTTCTGCACTTACTGTACAAATATTCATTGACATTTTCAAATAAATATTCTTAATAATCCAAACTATAATCTAGTAGGATTTAAACTCGGTCAGAAAATATCTCATACTATATGCTATGTACTGAGTTCCTATTTAGTGCTATGTATTTAATTTTATGTCTTTCAACAACCCTAGAGACCATCTGATATCAGATTGTGAAAAGCGGAGTTGGGTAAGATTGAGTTGGCCAAGGTCACGTGGTTAGCAAGTGTTGGAGCTGGAATTCATACCCAGGCCTGCCTGGCACCTGTGCTCCTCCCACTTCTCAGAGCTGCCTCTTGTGTATTCAACCAACCAATAAAGTCAGATGATATTTTCAGGTTTTGAGAAAAATGTTAGGATTCTTCCCAAACCTGCAATTGGGAAACAGCTTCTTATAAGACTCTCAGTCCTCTTTATTAGAAGCATAGTTGACATCTGGCAACCCCTTATTACACATCATTCATTTTTCTCAATGACCGAGACATTCGTTTTAATGATAATGCATGTGAAAAGAATATCCTTGACTTATTTCAACCTAATTGATGAAGAGTGTGTGCAAAAATATACCATTAAAAATGATACTTAAATTGCCCCAAATTGGAAACAACCCAGTCGTTCATCAACAGCAGAAGAAAGAAGTTGTGGAGTATTTAAGCAATTGACTACTCTAGAGCAATGAGAATGAACTTAGTATAACTGCAGACAACAACATGAATGAATCTCACAAATATAATGCTCAATGAAAGAAAAGAGACAAAAACCATCATGTATAGTGGAATTCCACGTACCTAAAGTAAAAAAATGGGCAAAACTAATCTATGCTGCTAGAATGCAGGCTAGTGGTTACCTTTGAGAGGGCAGTGACTGGAAGTGGGGATACAGGATGAAAGGGTTCTGGGTGCTTGCAATGCTCTGTGCTGGGACATAGGAGTGTTCACTTTGTGAGTATGTATCAGGCTTTATATTTGTGATTTGTGCACTTTTTCTGTGTTACTTTAATATAGTTTAATAAAAATTTAATAAAAGATAACATTGAGATCTTAGATATTTAGAGCAGTCTAATGAATAAAAATACCAAAAAGTTCCCTATGTTTAATCTCTGACTTAAAATTTATAATAAATATGTAACGAAAAGTATTCACAAAAGCACAGATAAAAAATTCTAAAAACACAAAATGCTGATAACAACAAGTTGTTGAAAATACTTTTCATAAAAGGTTATTATGGCATTTAAAAGACTCCAAATGAAGAACAAGACCACAGAAAGACTTCCGCCCTACGGAATACTGAATGACACTTCCCATGGTGATCATAGATAAATTACTAAATTCTTCAGTTTCAATGAAACCGTATCTAAGAGCAGGATAATTCCTACCTTCCTCATAGGGTGTTGTGCTGCTTAATTAATGTTTGTAAAGCACTTTCTGTTCCCTGGGTGAAAGGCACCACTAAAGAGCAAAGTATAATTATGTTTTAATTGCAGGTCTAATTTTGAAGACGCCAATAAAATGTGCCTACGAGTAGTAATTTAATCTGATCACTCCATTAGAACTACAGCCATGATTTCTGTCTTCTGCCTGAAAATACCACCTGCTATACTTGAAAAATGGCTTTTTGTTCATTTGCTTTTTAAGTCTTTCTTTCTTGGCTTCTCTATCTGTAAAATGGGATAACATGCTTTCTGTTATCTACAAGTATTTCTTCATTCTTTGCAAAACCTTTCAGGGATCCTTAGATGAAAAGAAGGCACGTACTGGTACAAGAAGAAATGAAGCCTCCTGCCACCTGGGGAGAATGGAATTGCTTTTCTCTGGGGGAAAATAAAGTGCCAGTTGTCCCGCATAAAGGCCACTGAAGGGATGGCCCTAGAGAAGGCAAGGCTCAGAACAGCCAAGCTCCGAATAAGGATGTTTGGAAGACAGTTTGTTGGCACTCAGGGGTTATATTTTATTTTCTCAAAGAGACAGTTGATTCTACTGTCTTTTGTTGAGGCCACCTTTATTTCTGCTCTCAATCCAGACAGTTTACACTTACACAAAACCGGTCATTAGAAATCAACCAGTAAGTACAATTCAGAGTATGACCCTTTATGTATTATGAGATGACCAACCAAATGAGCTGGGAGTTTGCTTTTCTAAGCCCTGAGCCTGGGTCTTTTAGGGATCCTAACTTGGAGAGAGCAAATAATTATGCCACTATGGATTCCATATTTAAGAAGAGAAGACATTTGTAAGGAAGAAATTACAACAATATTTTTCGTTTCTCCTATTTAACAGGCTAAGTAAAACATGAAGTGACCCACAAAAAGGTTTTGCATTCCTTGATGAAAATTTTTAAAAACTGCAAATCACACATTAACTAACAATATAGAGCTTTTCTAGCATTTATTTCCCCCAACATGTGGACTTTAGTAATGTGTTTTTTTCTTTTTCTCTTTCTTTTTTCTTTTTCTTTTTTTTTTTTTTTTTTTTTTTTTGAGACAGTCTTACTGTGTCATGCAGAAGTGCAGTGGTATCATCTCGGCTCACTGCAACCTCTGCCTCCTGGGTTCAAGTGATTCTTGTGCCTCAGCCCCTCTACTAGCTACAATTACAGGCATGCACCACCACACCCGGCTAATTTTTGTATTTCTAGTAGAGATGGGGTTTTTCCATGTTGGCCAGACTAGTTTCAAACTTCTGGCCTCAAGTGACCCGCCCAACTAGGCTTACCACAGTGCTGGGATTATAGGCATGAGCCACCACGCCCGGCCTGTCTTCTGTTTAATTAATATACAGAAATATTTCTTATCACCCCTCTTTGATAAAAGTAAATAAATGTCCAGTCAGACCAGACAACTCCCAGCTGCAGGTCACATTTTGGGGCAATACAAACATGGAAATATCTGTATAAAAATTTTTAATAAATAACCTCCCTTTCTCCACAAAGACAAATCATATGGAGGTACTTTAAAAATAAAAAGCGGTGTATATCTTGTTGACAGCAGATGTGACTTTTCAGTAGCTAAAATTCCCCTGAAAGACTAGAATGTCTGTTTGAATACCTTTGAGCAACCATTAAAATCTTTCAGGGAACAATACTGATGCATTCCCTTAGGAAAATACAAACCAGTCAAGTGTGCTGAGTTAGTGATATATATAGAATATATATAAAAAGAGATGTATTATGTCATACACACACACACACATACACATTCTCTCTCTCTCTCTTCTGTTGGCTCTGTTCTCTGGACAACCCTAATACAGCTAACATAAACAGTCAAGTCAGCATGAGCCCAGTTCAAGGTAGACTGATTCAAATACCTTTCTATAGGACCAATAAATTAAGAGAGATTCTAGAAGTTTATATTGTAGTCCTTAGAGCCATCTACCAAACATTTCCAACTATGACATTTGGGCATGATTTAATTATAAGAAGTATAATCTTTGTAGTTAGGCATGGTCATGTGACTTGCTTTGTCCAACAAAATGTGAGCAGAAATAACGTATGCTATTTCTGAGCACAAGTTTGAAAAGCCAGCGAGCAGTGTGCCATGGCTTTCTTTCCCTATACTACAGCTACTGGCAATGTTCCAGGTGGTGTCTACTTCGTCGGCTGAAGTGCTGGAGTGACAATGCCATGAAGCAGAGCTCCTGGCTCACATACAATGGACGTGCACATAGTGTAAGGAAGAAATAAAACCCACTGCCTTAAGACACTGAGATTTGGGGTCTGTTATGGAAGCCATCGCATAACCAAGCCTCTCTGACTGGTTCAGATTTTTACCAGGGTAAAGACCTCCTTAAAACTTCTGGGAGGATGACAGAGGGTACATGTTATTCTTATAATTTCACCCTCCTCTCAGTCTCACACAGCCTGGTCCTGGCCTGTGAAATCCACTTCCTTTGTACTCTGTGACTCCCAGAGAGACTCTCAGCACTACTCTTCCAAGTCCCCAGCAAGGTCACCACTTCAAAGGACTACCAGCCCAGGCAGGTGACCTAAATGAATAAGCAGACCATTGCTTGCATATCAAACATTTCTTAACTTCTCACCTCTTCCTCAAGAAAAACACTTTTCTTGAAACACTAGGTCCTTGTGACCTGGCATTCTCTTCTACACAAAGAAGCAGTACAGGTGTGATGATGACTTGTAACCACAATGCTATACTAGTGTTGGGGAAATAACAGGGACCAAGGACAGCTATAACCCCCTTCTGGTATCTAGTGTCCATACTGGAATGAACACCAAATGTTTTCACATTTTTTAGAAGTCAAAATTCTAGATTTTTATTCTAAGTCTCCCAGTTTTCTTAAAACATCATTCAGGCCAAAGAAAACACAAGTAGTCTGAATTCATTGCTCAGGCCCACTGTCTGCATTCCACAGGCATCTGCTGGTGAATCTTGCTTTATGCCTTTGTGGGGACAATGACTGTCATCCCCTTTCAAGAAGCTCTAGATGGTTGAGCCAAAATCCAGGCCAGAACAAAGCTCAAAGCTGAAAAAAAAATGTCAACGTCCCTCTTCTTTCGGAAGAAATGTCCTTACATTACTAGCAAAAATTATGCTGCCCAAGCCCAAGTCCAAGTCAATACCCTGATTTGACCTATTAGTCTCTCTGGCTCACCAGCTCTTGAACTCACCCTCTCTTTCTTTTTTGAGATTATTAAAGTAATTTATACCCATGACTAAAAATACAGAAAAGTGTTAATAAGAGAAAAAGAGGCACTCCTATAAGTCCATGACCCAAAGACAATTAATGTTGCCATATTACCGGAATCCTTCTAGTAATAAATAACATTTGAAATACATTTATGTTTAGAACTCTGAATTTTTACCAGTTCTGTATTCTGATATTTTTATTACTGTTGACAAAAAGAGTCAAACTGTATAAAATATTTGAAGAGATTTATTCTAAGCCAAATATGATGACCAATGGCCCATGACACAGCCCTCAGGAGATCCTGAGAACATGTGCCCAAGGTGGTTTGGGCATAGCCTAGTTGTAGACATTTTAGGGAGACATGAGACATCAATAAAATTCAAGTAAGATTTACACTGGTTTGATCTGGAAGGGCAGGACAACTCAAAGGAGCAGAGCTCTGGTTCATAGGTAGGTTTAAACATTTTCTGATTGGCAATTGGTTGAAAGACTTATTATCAATAGAAAGAACTGTATGGGTTACAATAAGAGGTTGTAGAGACCTAGGTTTTATCATGCAGATGAAGCCTCCATGTAACAGAATTCAGAGAGAATAGCTTGTAAATGTTTCTTATCAGACTGAAGATCTGTGTTGATGTTAATGCTGGTTAGATGTTCCTGAGTTCCAAATGGGAGGAAGGTATAATGAGGAATGCTCACCCCTCCTTCCATTAACCTGAACAAGTTGTTCAGGTTAATTTTGGAATGCCTTGGCTGAGAGGAGGGGTCCATTCAGATTATTGGAGGGGCCTTAGAATTTTATTTTTGGTTTATATTACCATCTTTTTTCACTTCTTCATGGACTGGTCAAGTTTTAGATTTGACTTTTTTTTCAGTTTCTAGAAAGAGAAATTTGTTCTTAGAATGTTTCTTCTCAAAGTGCTTTACTAAATCTTGCAGTAATCCTATAGCAGGGCTTATTCCAAAAGAGATATTAGGAAGTGTCCACTGTTCTGTTATGAATCAAAATACGATAGATAATTTAATATTTTTTTAATTTTAGTAAGCCGTTTTTTCTTTAAAGGGTAATTCATATTAATTACAATTTGATAAATACTAAAACATAGAGAAAAGAAAAAGGTAATTCCACAACCAAAAGATAAGTAATGCTTATTTTGGCATATTTTCTTTCAGTCTCTTTTTTTCTATATGTAAAGTTTAAGTGTGTGCGTGTGTGCTATATGTGTATACAGTTAAATCCCATATTTTTGTAACATGCTTTTTCACCTATTACATAAACATTAGTTTAGGAACACATTCACACCACTCATACTTCACTTAAGAGGGAAGTTCTTCCTGACAGGGGAGAACGTAGGAGAAACGTTTCCAGTATCACTATCTCTGAGGCAGAAAGGGTAATGTATGTGATTGTGGAGACTGTGACTCTGCCATCCATTGTTCCACTGGTCCACATATCCATTCGGGTGAAATTAACGGTTTAAAAACCTCATCACACAGTGGCCTTTCTCTGGGATCTGTTTGCCTGCATACGCATGTAGGCTGGCTCCTCCGTGAAGAAAAACTGCTGGAAGAGGATGGCCTATAATTCTGGATGGAAGAGCTTAATTTAGGAAGGGAATTAATAGGAAGCCTAATTGTGGCCATACATCAAGCTGCTTCCTCTAATCTAGCTTAACCAGTAATGTAACTGACATTTCCATGTTATTACACATCACTGTAAATAACTTTTCAATGGCTGGATAAGACCAAGGAGATGGTTTATTTAACCATTTCTCTATTGACATCACACGGATAATAGTATTCATCCTCAAGCCTCTTTGACACTGCATGACCAAAAATAATTCTATATAATATCTGTTGATTGGGTTGATTTTTTTTAATGGCAGCTCTTATTCTCCAAAGACAACCACAACAATAACTCCCATCCTATACTTTTTATATAATATGTATGAGTACTACTTCCTCAATAAGTGAAGGAATTGAATTCTTTTCTTCTTGGATTTGGGCAGTCCTGTGAAACCTTGGTCAGTACAATATGCTGTAATAGCCTATGCAATAGGTTTTTATGCTGTGTTATGTCTGAGGCTGGGTAATAAAATGTTACGCTGCCCTGTTCATTGAAATAGTCATGGTTAGAGTCCTAAGCCAGCAGCAAAGAAGTCTAATGACCCTGCAGCTGTGGGGACTGTCGCATAGAAAGCCTTCACATAGGTGCTCCAGTTGGTATTGCTGAGGCAGCCTTGACCAGGTGCAAGGTATGTGAGTGAAAAAATTTCAGCCATCAAGTCATTCCAAGCTTTCAACTCTTTTCAGCCACGGCTCTGGATACGTACGGCAAATATAAACCATCTTGATTGTGCCTCGCTGGAATTTCTGACCCACAGAACCAGTGATTAAGAAAATAGTTACTGCTTTGAGTGACTACATTTTGAGATCATTGATTATGAAAATTATTAACTGAAACAGCACCAGCTTTATGTATTTGCATCTCACTTTCATTTCCACAAACATTTACTGAGTATTTGCTCTTCACCAGGCAATGAGCCAGGCTCCTAAGGTTTATAGGTAAATCAAACACAATCCCTTCCCTTAAAATGCCCACAGTAGTGGAAGAGACATGATGAGCTGTCCTTTAGAAAGATGAATTCAGCAGCACTGATGTGAGGAGACTGGAGATCTCCCTCTGCTGGAGGTCAGCTGGATAGAGGATGGCGGTAAACAGATGGAAGCCCTAGCTTGATATATATGTGGACTGCTTGCTGTCTGTTCCACAGCCACAGTGTCACAATTTTTTGCTCATAAATGGGACAGAGATAAGTGTGGTTCTTAAAATGTGAGAGGTTCTCATAAAGATATATCATTTAAATTCAATTCAAATATAAAAATAAAACACATGTTCTACAAATTATTTATTGTTATGGACTAAATGCTATTACCCATGCCAAATTCATATGTCTAAGTCCTAACACCCTAGTACTTCAGAATATGCCTGTATTCGGAGATAGGACATTTAAAGAGGTAATTAAGGTACAAATCAGTCATACGGGTGTGTCCTAATCCAATCTGATTGGTGTCCTTGTGAAAAGAGCGGACTCAAAAGAGATGCACAGGGGAAAGACCATGTGAAGACGCATGGAGAAGATGGCCATTTACAAGCCAAGGAGTGAAGCCTCAGAAGAAACCAGCCCTGCCCACACACTGATCTCAGATCACCAGCCTCCAAAACTGCGAGAAAATAAATTTCTATGTTTACGTCCCAGTCTGTGGTATTTGTTTTGGCAGCCCTAAAACAAACGAATATAGTCACCATAGGAATACTTTCATCCTCCACAGCCGAACAGCACAAGAACGGGAGCAGGGGTAGAGGTGATGGTGGGGATACGGCTGTGGGAAAACCTGCCCACACTCTTCCCTGCTGTTGCCATCTTTCCATAGGAAAGGTAAGGCAAGCAGTTATTGATAAAGAGGCCAAGTTAACTTTTATGTATACAGTATAATTGACCTGTCTGTCTTTAATTCACAATATAGGAACTTCTCCTTGTACCTGAGTCATTGATATAAACATTACTTTATATGTTTTACATGGGAACTTTAGCCCTGATACAATTAGCCAAGAGTGTTAGAAAAAGGAACATTTCCCATAGCATTTGAAGAAGCTGCATGTCAAATAACGAATTATACAAACTGCAAATTCTCTGAATGATTCGAAAGGATAACTTGAATAAAGACACAACTTTAAATAACAGGAAAAAGAATACCAAAGCCTATCCCCAGCACTTTGTAAATGCTGAATGCTTGTTAAATTAATCACAAAGAAATGAATAAATCGTTCTATGAATGAATGACGTTTATATCAGGGGACCGCAAATATTTTTTGTAAAAGGTCAGAGAGTAAAGAGTTAAGGCTTTGCAGGCCATATGGACAGTGTTTCTGTCACAACTACTCAACTGTCCCATGTAGTCCAAAAGCAGCCATAGACAATACATACATGAATAGGCCACGTTGCTCTCTGATAAAACTTTATGGCAGTTCAGATTTGGGCCACCTGCCATAGTTTACCAACTCCTGGTTTAAAATATTCACTCCCTTAATAAAAATCCTTTCCTAGCATCCTAATGCCTACAAATTTCAGGACAAGCCATACATTTGGAATCCAATATCCTCCATGGCCCAAGCCCTCTTATTTCTCATGACTACATAGGTAATCTCCACTCTGAATAAACTGGACTCTTAAAGTCATGCTCCAGGATTTCCCATTTCTTCACCTTTGCTCATGCAGTTCCTCTATCTACCAAAATCTTGTTTATCCTTCAGTGCCATTCTCAAATTCTACATTGTCCAATAAGCTTTTTGTGAACTTTTTCTGTCAGATGGGAGCTTTCTCTTCCCTGAACCCCACGCTGGCATTGTCTCACTTGCTAATTGCACTTACTAAACTCAGCCTCACATTAGTGTCATGCAAGTGATTTCTTAGAACCTATAAAACCCCAAGCTTCTTCACCGCAGAGGCTGTGTTCTCTTCATCTTAGTATGTCCTGTCCTACCATGAACATCCTACGAGTTCAATAAACACTCGATGAATACACTGAATGACACCATTTTGAATTTCCTGCCCCAATAGGGCAGAAAAAGAGCATGGCTTGGTCTCTGCTGTCAATAGATCCTGAGACTTGCTATCTCTAGAATATTAGTACAGGCTGCTTCTCTGTAGGGTCATTAATCTGGCAGGAATTGAAATAACCTTATTTGCTATAGAACTTTAAAAATGCATTAGGGAACTAGAATTCTTGGAGCCAGCTGTCCTTTTAATTAACTTTGGGCTGGGAGAAGAAACGAACTACCTCCTCAATTGCTAAGCATCTAAAGAGGTTAATAGGAATTGAAATTCTACCTGTTGTATTCCTAAGGACTTGATTACAGATTTTCTTTATGACTACAAGTGAGGAGTTCTGTGCTACTCAGACACTTCCTGAGTGCCTGCCTGCAATGCAGAAAGCACTAAGAGAAATGAAAAGATAAATAAGACATGAGCAGCCCTGATACCCTGGAGTTAACAGTCTAGTCAGGGAGACAGACACAGATTCAAGGCCTAAAATACAAAGCAGGCTGTGGTAAGGGTTACCATAGGACACACCATGAGACAATATCACAAAGAAATTAATTTTGATGGATTCAGGATAGTCTGACCACAGAGGTCTCTTGCAGTGGATAGGATTTAAGCAGGAATCTGATAGGAAAACAGTAATAAAATGTGGATATTGTGATGTCTTGGTGTGTCAGAGTAAACAATGACCTCAGACAACTCTCTCATTTATCAGATAAGGAAGGTGAGACCAGGGAAGAACTGCAACCCGCTTAGTAGCAGGCAACTCACTTGTTCTTCTTTATACCAGCTATGAGAAACTTCAAATTCACAAGAGAGGCAGAAAAAGAATGTTAGACTAGAATATCTTCATTCCTGGGCATTTGTGACAAATATCAGATGCAGTAATTAGCAGTCTGACCACACAGCAGGCCCAAGGCCAATACGGCCCCTGTTGGAAGCCACTGCCTTTGGTAGTTATCAAGGGACCAGATTTAGCTGCTAGCAAAATTGCACCTGCATCCTGTAACTGAAGGCTACAGAACCCAGGCAATGGAACAAAAGATTGCAGTGAATTGGGGATAGATCAGAGCGAGCTTTAAACTCTGGGTAGGGAATCTTACGAAACAATCCAACTTTGGTTCAAAAGCGCAGGTCTCAAAAGCAACCAAAGGAGTTGTGATTCTGCCTTAGAATTACAGGGTACAATATATTACAGGGGAAGGCATGGGTTTGCCCTCTCACAAGGCATGTGCTTCCCTGATGGAGTCTGGGAGGATACACACAGGTGTCTCAAGGCTCCCTCCGTCCCTCGCCACCCAGCACTCACTGGCTACACCTAAAGTACACTGCTACCATCAAGGACAATGTGATCCTTAGGAGTGGGCTGATGGCAATTCAGAGAGTAAACTTTCCAGGGCGAGATGAAGTAGTTAAGACCCCCAAAAATGCAGGGTGACAATGTAATTTAAATAGATTATTCAGTTCCCTTCACTCTCATCATTTACAGAAGAGAATGTAGCTGAATAATTAAACAATTCTTTATTTACTAATTTTAGATTCGTAGGAGCAACTGTGTCTTTCTTTCCCCTAAAAGAAACATGGACTTGATTAGTATCCTTTCTGCTTCTACCTGGTTCTCTCTGCACTGTATTCCTTCAACTCTACTGCCCAACATAACCACCCCATTCCCACCATGGACATATTTGGTGCCCATATTAACCTATTGAATAAAAGGCATCACTTTTCCATTTAAAAAAAAAATTATTTTGCCTCCAGATAGCAGATGTAATAAAACAGTGAGTTTAAACTCTGGAGCTTTACTTCTTTTGAAAAAAGTTACCCTTCTTTTCCAAACATGAAACTCCCAAGTTAAAAGAGTTGTGAAGGGAATATTACACAAATCATCTATTCAAGTATATTTATTTTGCAATGATGGGGAAAAGTGTGTTTCTGAGTGGCTAGCAAACTACCTTTTGCTAATGTTATCAATTTAATATAGTTACATCAATTTATTCGGCACACTGAAGGTATAGGAGTTACACTTTTCCCTAGCAAATGTTAAATAGAATGTAACAATAGAATGCTGGAACTGGGAGGAAGGGCACAGATTACAAGCAGCCTCTAGCCCAGCTGTTAATTCATAGATGGGAAAACAGGTATAGACAAACCAAAGGATTTGCCCAAAGTCAGACAACCAGGACAAAGCCTCACAGTAGGTTGGGAAAATCCCGGTGAAAATCCTAAGTTGAGGCCTCTTCACTACATCCTGTCTCTGTCTCTTTTTAACAGTAGATCTGATACAAACACAAAACACACACACAGACCTGACTTGGTCAAACCTCGCATTTCTACTACAGCAGTAATAGGTTTGAAAGGTACCTTCAGAAATGGTGCTAGTCAGGCTAAGATAGGGCAGTACAAATTGTCATAATGGTGATAACTACTTTTTTGTAAGGTGATTGAAAACTTTACACATCCTCATAATGGAAATCTTCATTACTAAAGAAATCTAGTCCCTACCTGTCCCATGGCACAGCTGGAAAAAATACTGTCACCAAACAATGCAGAAAACTAGATCCAGTGGTTTGGTGCTGCTGTTCTTGTAGCAGAGAAACACACTGATCAACACAGGAAACATCACTTTGATAAAAGCCACTCTTCAGGTGTGTAGTCTCCCTATCTCTTTGATAGCTTACCTCATCAAATTAACTTGATAATTATACACAAGTCAGAAAACTTCTGCTATGTAACTATCCTCTAGCTCTGTGTTCCTCCAGCACTGCAAATGCTTTCAGAGAATTGTCTGGTTGTCTGAGAATTCAAGGAGCCAAATCTGTGTCAACTAAACTGCCATCCAGTCTCAAAACCGATCACTTTGCATTATCCCCTTGTTTATCATCAACCATGTCCACTTAATTACTAAGACCTCCGTGGGTTTTTTTTTTTTTTTTTTTTTTTTTTTTGTTAGAGATGGGGTCTCACTCTGTCTCCTAGGCTGGAGTGCAATGGCAATGATCATAGCTCACTGCAGCCTCAAATTCCTAAGCTCAAGTGATTCTCCTGCCTTAGCTTCTTGAGTAGCTAGGACTATAGGCATGTGCCACCATGCTCAGCTACATTTTAAAGATTATTCTGTAGGAATGGGGTTTTGTCATCTTGCCCAGGCTGGTCTTCAATTCCTGGGTCAAGCGATCCTCCTGCCTCAGCCCCCCAACTTGCTGGGATTATTGATATGTCCTTCGTTTGGACCTTTTCCTCTCCATTTTACATCCTCCTCTTATCCAACATTTAAATTCACACATTGGCTATTACAACACAATTTAGTCAGCCTCTCTAAACTTCTCCCCATCCCAGTTTAACCTCCATCCTAGGCCAGGCATCATTTTTAACGTATCACATTCCTGCTCACAATTTCAAAAAATCAATTTATCTAATTTAGTTCCAAAGGCTCTACCCTACCTCTGAAATCTTATTCCTTGCAAATTACTTTGTAGAATCTTCGGATCCAAGCAGGCGAATCTCCTCACTCAATCGTGAACTTGTGATGTCTATCACTGTTTATGTTTGGACTCATGGGGTTCTGCTTAAGTTATTTATTTAACATTTAGGAACCTCAATTTCCATAGCTGTAAAATGAAGACTCTGATCCTAAATGGGGCTTTGGTGAGGCTCAAGGAAGAATAATTCATTTGCAAGTTCTTTCTAAATTGTTAGACTCTATAGAAGTTCTGTTATTTATTAACCTTGGTCTTGCATTCACCCCAATCACTACCTACTGAAACCATTCTACTATTGATAGACATGTATCTCCACCAAACTTGACTGCGATATATTTGAAAACAGATCTTCATTTCATCACTCATCACCTAAAGTCTTTTTTTTTTTTTTCTAAACAGAAATATTTGGTAGGATGAGATTTAACTAGCTTTCTTTGTCTTTTTCAAGGCTCTATATGAAATAGATGACAAATATATATTTGTCAGTTTCTTTAGTTGAGCATTGAGAATGAATAAGGATGAGTGGCAGAAGCTCATATCACCAGTCCCATTTCTCTGTTAAGGAACAACAACAATAAAAATATATGATGACCAGTGAGAAAATATCTGTGAAGTTCTAAAATACTTTGAGGAGCATTTGCTACAAATAGCACTTCCTACTCTGGTGACTTTGAAATTATGATTTCCAAACAGTGATTTGAAATCCAAGTCTTGCCTTTTGCAGCTTATAAGTTCAAGGAAGGCAGATGGCTATACAAAGGCAACCAAATGTCATGAAAGACAGGAACTCTCAATAAGCAGAATGTTCTGATTTAAAGGTAGTTGAGACTCCTAAAGTTTTTGTTGTGCCTTTCCATCTGCTTCCCATCTTCTGCCTTAACCTAGATGAGTATGCACGTGTGTGTGTGTGTGTGTGTGTGTATGTGTGTGTTTTAACTGAAAAAGAGAGTAAGCTCCATGTAACATTCTCTAACAGTCCTTTGCTCATAAAACTATAATGCATAGTTAGCAAATTTTAGTGAGCTTCTCCCTCTCCAGACCACCCAACCTATTCCTTAATTAAATCTTTCCTTTCCTTTCTCCCTGGGACCCCCAACTGCCATATCTCTTGTAAGATGTCTGTCATTCCTCCTACATAAAGATGACACAGCACATATTATTTATAACTGTCCATTTTTGAAACACAATCCTGCACCTTGTAGACGGGAATAATATTTAGGGTAGCCTAGAATTACAGAACTATCAGAATACTTAAAGTCATCCATTACAGACTTTAGTACAGTTAAAACCTTTCCAGACAGATGAATAGTCTCTGCCAATCTTGATTTCCTGAACATGTGAGGAAACAATTTGTAAAAATTCTATAACTGCCTATCACCTAGCAAATTGTAGGGACTTATTTTTTGTTAATCTTCACTGTTGGAAATGGTGTAACAAAATGGTCACTTTCATATATAACAGAAAAGAGTGTAAATTTGAAAAACTCTTGGCAAAATGTTTGAAGACCTTACAATTATTACTATACTTTGATTCAGTAATTCTACATCTAGAAATGGCTTAAGGATATAGGACTAAAATACAGGGAAAATGTTGGCTTTTTTTTTTCTTTTTTTCACACTTTGTCCAAAAGTAAGAGGAAAGATGCTTAATGCTGCAAATATTTATTAATTACAACAATTGTAATAGTTAAAAATTTTAAAAACTTAAGTGTTCAATACATAAACTCGATATAGGATTGAGTATGTAAATTATGCCATTATAAATAACAAATAAAAATTGTAACCACATCTCATCATAGAAAAGAGAAGAGTCAGTATGCAAAACAGATTTACTGTCCTAGTTGATGAAGCAGGCACACACCTGAAATCCCAAAGGAAGTTTATGATATAAATGATCTAATGATGTAAAGATTCAGTGGGATAAGATTTATCCCACCTCATTTTTTCAAGCTCTAATGCAAAGTAGACCACGAATACTGGTTTGTTGATTGCTTTAGGTGGTCAGTGAAAATGAGTAAGGGAGAGAAGCAGAATCTCATGAGAGAAATGTCACTATTAAGACAAAAAATATATGGTGATGACAGAGTAACAAAGAACACACATCAAGTGGTGGGATTCAAGATGGGTGCTCACAGTCTATTCAATTCACCCCCAAATTCAATTCACCCCCAAATTCAACTCCCACAAGGACTTAACTCTAGATCCCTGGGGCCCCATACTGGCTTCAGTGTGAAAAAATATTACATCTATCAAAACACAGTGAAGGACAACCTTCTGTTAAGATATTTTTATGTTTTCTTATATTAACGAATTACCCTTCTCGTTCCCACTATTAATTGACATTACAGCAGGCTCCTTTCTTTTTAGTTTAGTACAGGGTTCCCAAATTATAGGAATGGGGACTTGTAGAAGAGGGCAATAAACTCATCCCACTACAGGTTACTATGTGTTCATTAAACTAAGAAGGAAAAATCAAGATAAAATTATAAATGGGAACATGGATGAGTTTTTATCATTTTTTTGGTTTCTACTTTTCAATTTTTTCCCGAATTTTTTATAAATAGGAGCCAGTGCTACTGTACAATTTTTAAAATTTAAAAGAAAATACATTTTTAATTAAATTAATTCTTAGTAGCAAAAATTTAAACCAGTCTGGTTTTCTTGTTTCAACAAACTGTTAAATATTACCTTTCAGCAGGTACTGTGCTGGATAAAAAGACGAGGGATTTCGAATGTTCCCAACATCCCAAAAAAGTGATAAATGTTCGAAGTAATAGATATGTTAATTACTTTGATTTGATCATGTGTACATTGTATATATTAAATACCAATATATTAAAATATCATGCTGTACTCTATAAATATGTACAATTATTATGTGCCAATTAAAATATTTGTAAATATGAAAAAAATGGGCCACGTTCACAAGGAAGTCACAGATATTCAAAGGAAAAAGAAGTGCTATGATTCAAATTATGACAATATGCAATATGTTTTGAAACCTAAGAATGTACAGAATGCAACAGGAGCAGGAGAGAAGGAAGTGTCAGCTCTGTCTGGAGCGAGAATGTGAATAACAGGAGACTTCCCTGAAAAAGGAACACTCAAGCTGAGCTTAGGAGAAAGTTTCATTTCACTATCGGGGGCAAAAGGGGGAAGAAAATTTCAAGAGAGAGAATAGAATAAAGGAACAGGATCAGGCTAGAACCCACAAAGCTACTACAATAATCTAGAAAAAGATGAGGTTGTGATCAATAGCAGCAAAAGAAAGAATGACAGGCAGGGGGGACTTGAATGACAAGCAGTAAAATCATAGGACTTAGGGATTGATTGGTTGTGGGAGGCAAAGGATAAGGACTGAACAGTAACCCCAAGTTTTGTAGTGTAGGCAAGATAAACTAAACACCCCTATATTTAGTGAAAGGGATAGTGAGGTCATTAGATAAATCCAATAAATAAGAGAAAGGGTAGATTTGGGAGAGAGAGGACATTAAAAAAAGGAATGTGTTCAGGGTATGTGGAGTTTGAGAGGCCTCCACAACTAGCATTCCATTTCTGAGACAGAAAAAGAAACATGATGCTGAAATCCAGAACAAAGATCAAGGGTTAGAGGTTGACATTCGGGAATAGAGGCTATTGTCAAAATAGTGGTAAAGGTAGAAGAACAGAAACAGCCTCCTAACGATCCTCCCTAGTCCAGATCAACCTTTCCCACTCCCACTCGTCTTGGTTTTCCATATTATAACCCTACCAATCTTTCGAACTGGAAATTTTACTATTTAATGCTCCCACTTAGAACCTTTCAATGTACCCAACCTCGCTGGCAGTCAGAGAAATGTCAATTGAAAGGACAATGAGATTCTATTTTTTGCCTGCTGGACTGGAAAAAAAATTAAAGATTAAAAATATCCACTGCTGGTAAGCACATGGGGAAATGAGCACTCATATATTTCTGGTATGAGTACAAATTGCTATGATATTTTGGGATATCTATTACCATTTTAACATCTCATGACTTTTGATCCAGCAATCCCACTTTAAAGAATTTATCACTTAGAAACAAAGCAACATAAAAAGTATATATGTACAATAGTCTATTGCTGTATTATTCGTAAGAGTAAAAGCCTAGAAACAACTGAATGCCTACTAAAAATGTCATGTTCAAACAACTGGTGATCCCTATTAAGCAGCATTAGGCAGCTGTTAAAAATTAATAATATCTACATATGCTTGGATTTGAATCTAGAAGGATGCCTATTGATGGATTCAGTGAAAAAAAAAAAAATGAGTTGCCAAGTTCTATATAATGATATAAGACAAAACAAAGAAAAAAAATAGCATCTCACTATAGCTATGTTAGTAAGAGCTAATATGAGAATAGTACTTACTTTGTACCAGGTATTATTTTAAGTGCATTATGTACTACGCATTCACTATAACAACTGCATAAGACGAGTAAAAGAATGTTCCATTTTACAGTCTCATTTTACAGATAAGGACATTGAGAACAAAATTGGTGAAAGAACTCATGCAAGATCACACAGCTAGCAAGTGGAAAGCAGGATTTACACCCGGCAGTCTGGCATAGAGCTTACACTCTTGGCCTCTGCCATATATGTTACTGGAAAAGAACAGGGTTGGAGATTGTTAAATTTTTTTAAACCATTGCCTTGTTGGACTTGTTTTAAAAATGTGTTATTTCTATAATTAAAAAGAAGTTCAGTAGAAATAGGTGGGGAAAGAGACTCCCAAAACTCCCCATTACCCTTACAGCAAAACTTCATACTTCCTTACGAGCAGTGTCATAAAAGACCATTTTTCTAGAATACTTGGTAACTACAGTCTAGGGTCTAACCAGCTGGTGATTTAACTGCTTGCATGGTTTAGAAACTCATTTTGTACAAGACAATGGTAATCTATGTTCATAAATGGCTGCAAGAGCTTCTGAGGATGCAGCCTTCTACAGGGAGAAGTAGGAAAAAAGGAGCCCAGCTTACCAACCCAGTTACTGTTTTCAGAGCCTGATGGTGCCTCAGAAAGGAAATCCATTACTAGCAAACACAAAGGGTGCTGCCTTGTCAGGCCTGACAGGGAGCAGACTGGCTGTAACAAAGCCCTGGGCCTTATTTATGGGGCAGCTCACAGCTGCCGAGGAACGGCCCTCCTGTTCCCCAGGAGCCCGCCAGCCCTTCAGGAGGTCATTCTCCGGCCTGCTGAGCTTGAGTCATCTATAACCAAGGATGCAAGGATGAGACCCAAAATAAATACCCAGAATGCTCTTCCTCCAATACTCACAGGACTAGCTGCCTCCCAGCATCTGGTCAAGCCTCAAATCCCCCTTCTCAGAAGATTTCCCCCTGGGAAAGATCAGCCTCTCTCATACTCCACCCCTTCACCCTGCATGTTCTTCCTCATTGCATTTACCTCTATCTGACACAGCATACATTCGCTGGTTTCCCTCATCAACACGTCCCCTCACAGGGTAGCCATGAAGTCTATGTAAATACACCCTCTTGAGTCATGTAATGGGGCAGCTGGACTCTCTCAGAAGAACACAGGCTTGTTAGGGCAGGGGCCTGTCTTGTTCAAAGGCACACAATAGGCCTTCAGCAGATATTTGCTGAACAAACATCCTTTTATAATACCTTCCCTGCTAGGTTCTAGCAGAATTCTCTTCAATCTTTTTCTCTTTCCAACTCAGGCTTTCTTCAGCTTGGATATTGAGACACATGTGGGCCTATTGTAGGATAAGGAATTTTTCTTTTTACCAATAATTACTAATAACCAATAACTGAAATAATGCTATTTTCAAGAAAGGGCATTCCAGTATGCTTAAATTGCATGGCAAGGGATAGAATTTTATAATGTTCATGTTATAAGTAGAATATTACACACATGTGCACACACATAATTTAAGAATACATACATTTATTAAGAGTCTTTACTGACATTTCCAGTATTGGTAGGGGAAGACAATTGTGAAAGTTTAAAGACTAGTGGTTTAACAAGAGAGTGTGAGAATAATGCTAATTCCTTTCAAGAAACACTTATTTCTCACATAGGGGGACTCACTTAGCAACCCCGTCCTGGCTACACAGAGAAGGAATGGTCCTTTAGTCAACTGCTATTAAAGACAGAAAATTAGAGGCACCAATCATTCTGTTTATTCAGAAAACCGCAGGCCTAGCTTTTCTTCAGAGTGACTGTGCATTGGTTGCTATTTTTCTTTCTCCTTTTCAAGTTTCTGTCCATTTTCTGACTAGTGAGAACGCACATGCTCCGAGTTCTCCTGTTCATCAGCGCCAGAGTCCTTCCCTACTCCCATCCCCAGAAGGGAAGGACAGAGAGAAGCAGCTTTGTGAATTTACGTGAGTAACTTCTGCCCCAGGAAGCCATCACTACACTAAAGCTGAAGATCTTTGGTTTTAAACCACTCATCACCTAAGATCTCCATATAATGGATTCCATGATAGGCATTCCGCAAAGGGCAAAAAATGGGGGCATATTCTGATTCGGGGTTGGAGAGGGTGTACTTGTTGCACTTGAAGAACATCCTTCATTAAAGATTGAAAAGCAATTTCCCGTTTTCGAACGGCTGCATGTGGGCAGCCCCGTTTTGGTGAACAGGGAACAAAGAACTGCACAGGCATAATTTATCTTCCCCATCAGTTCTGCAAGTAGATTTATTGAATACATAAGCCCTGAAACATTCTTTCTGTAGACTCGTAAAAACGTCAGCAGCATCTCCCCTCTCTCTTGATGTTGCTATCAGTCAGCTCCTTTGATTGGTACACGGTGCCAATGGGACCAATGTCGTGCATCCGATGTCCATATATGTCAATTAGTTTCACACAGAAATTGTTCCATGGACACAAACTAAACCAACAATGCCAGTCAATGATGTCACAAATGCTGGGTAAAAGACTGCAAATGAATAGTTGTAAATCCATCACTGCTGCCACTGAGAGTTTGGCCTCCCAATGAGAAAGGCCAGAGAAATCAACTTTATGTATAAAAGCTTATTTTGTATAAATGCTAGGGAAGAGGATATCTGGTGACTCTGGAGATCAGCTTCTCAAAGTACAAGATCAGATTTTCAAATGTTATGTAAACTGTTTAGTTCTCTGCTACATGTGGATTGACTGGTTTTGATATAGTTCAATTTCCTCTAGGCTCAAATTTCTCTCCTGAATTCCAGAACCATATACCATCAATTAACTGAGCATCTCTACCTACAGTTCCCAGATTGTCCCAAACCACACTCTTCCTGGCATCCCAAATCTTTTTTCCCTCTGGTATTCCCTATCATAGTGAGGACATCATAAGGAGTGGTTTATGCCCTCCCTTCAACGCACTTCTCACTTCCAATCTATCAAGTCCAGTGCATGATAGAGTGGTGGTTAAGAATTCAAAACCTGTCTCTGCCACTTACTAACTGTGTGTCCTTGGGCAAGTAGCTTAATTACTCTATGCCACAGTTTCTTCATCTGAAAAACACAGTAATAATAATTAATGATATCAACCACATATGATTGTGAAGGTTCAATGAAATCGGCACATGCAGAGTGCTGAGAACGGTGCCTAACAAATTGTGAGCACTCAGTAAACACTGGTTACTATGAATTGCATCACTCACACACAGACGTTCCTCTTCAGCCTCACTACCACTACTCCATGGCCTCCAAGCCCATCTTTTAAAATTCAAACTTCAGCTGCACCCTCCTCCTTGTTGTTCTCAGATTGCTGCCACTGTGATCTGTCTAGGAGCATCCCTAAGTAGTGAAATTGGGTGCTGCCCAGGGCCTACGCTTGGGGAACAGGGGTGGGGGTATCCCCAAGCATAGGCCCTGGGGTGGGGGTATCCCAAGAGGCCCACAAAATATGTCAACAGCACAGCCTTCTCTCAAGTACAAATACCTTGGGCAACTTCTATACTAGTGAATTTGCCCTCTTCTCACAACCCCAATCTTCTAGGGGCTACCATCTACTAAATAATGAACTAATTAAGGGTAGAGTCTATATCATTTATCTTTGTACCTCTCCAATATCGCTCAGGGCCTGGCATGTAAGGAGGCTTTCAAAAAATGCTTCTTGAACGGCTACTTGGATGGCCACTATGCATTCTGTAGGTCCAGGGCAATTCACTATATTTTGACAACTGAGCAAATCAGGCCAGAGGGCAAAAACTAAACCTGAGATATATGGTTCCTAAAGCCTCTATGTACTGTTTATTCATACACTCTCTGTAAAAGGAGGATAATAATTGCACCAATCATGTTACACATGTCACACAACTCCACCCCGGTTTCAATGTCACAACCAGGACAACTAGAGGAAGGTTTGCTAGAGTCTAGCAGGGAAATGATTATGGAAGCTGAAGGGAGCTGACAGCACATTTACCCATCCAGAAAATATTTATTTAACATCTACTATGCACCTGGCACTGCCCTCACAGGGGCTCAGGACTTCTGTATTGTACAGCTCAAGAGGTGCCATTTATACCCCTGTGAAAGATATGGGTTAAGGCTCAGTCTTGTTTACACACAGCACAGCACTGTATTTGGAAACTCTGGTTCTTTTCGGTAAAGAATTAGTTTTCTTTGAATGGAATTTTTCCTCTTTATTTCTTCTAACAGTTTGTTGATCATAATGTATCCCTTTCAGTTTATGCAATGCTTCATATTTGAACAGTCTGACTTTTCTGTTTCAGTCCCACAAACACACTCATATCTTCCTGAGCACCACAACTATGTAATTAAGCAAAATGGAGTGTCAGATGCCACAGAGAAATATCCATCTCTGAGGGAAAACCAGCTTGCTTTCTGTCCTGGAAAACTGGGTTTTCAAGTGAATAAAGCTTCAGTTAATGTTCTAGGTCCTAAGCTGTCATTGACTCCTGTGACCTTTGGTGGATCGAGTGTCTCCTTTGGGCCTTGAGTTCCTTCTCCCTAATAGGTAATTGATATTCCCACCCCAAGGCTACACACAAGGGGCCACCTGCCCTTTAGACTGATCACCTGCATCAGGAAGAAGATTCAAGGGCTTGGTTTAGAAATGCCCAGGACTTTGACAGGATCTAAAGATTATGAGAGAAAAAATGGCTTTTCTTTAAAGACCTCTTGGTTTTCTGTGGGGAAAGAAGGATCCTCCTCTTCTTACATATGTCCTTCTTAAACTGAGTTCTAAATATTTTGTTTAAAATACTCAGACTGCCCTCCTCCTTCCCCAACACACACACTCACACAATTACGATCCATCAATTGTCTAAAGCATTGTTTCTCAGCCATTTTAACTCCACAAATACATGGTGGTACTGTTATGTACTATATGTCTGTGTTTTATGCATATATATGTGTGTATATATATGTGTATATACACATATGTGTGTGTGTGTGTGTGTGTGTGTGTGTTTTACCCCCAGGAAACAATTTTCAGCCTCTAGAAGGTGATACGGCCCTTGGTGAGATTTTGTGGCCTAGAGAGGGCAATTAATCAATGTAATATTTTAAAACTAAATTTTACTTTCTGTATATCTTAATTCAATGTTGATTTGATTTATAAGAATGCTATTCAGTTCCCTCAGACTCAGAGTCTTTGTTGGTAGCAATGAACGTTTGCTGCAGGAAAGCCTGTGCTAGAGAAGTAGGGTGCTCACTGTCCTACCAACAGGGAAGGGTGTTCACTGATGTCCTTGGCTCTGGACGCCTTCAGCTCCCAACACTCACAGGGAACCGCTCCCTCACCCAAGGCCACATTCTTTCCAAGCCAGTCTGTATCCAATGACTGGTCAATGTGGGCTATAAAAGCTCATCCCCTGCCACCCGCACATGAAACAACTCACAAAAGCTATCCCATTTTCAAAGCAACCCGTGTAGTTTGCTGAGGCCAATCAACTACCCAACATCTCCCTCTGTCCAAGGTTTTGACTTCCAGAGCACTCCCTAATAAACTTGCTGCATACCAATCTCGATCTCAGTCTGTTTTGGGGGAAACCTTACCAGGACATTTGCACAACTACTTCTATTTTCCCATGTTGGTTCTCATCCCTTTCTGTCATCCATTCTCCTGAGCCTTTCCCTTTTTTGTCTCAGGTCCTTCTTTTCTGTACCATCTTGACAGATCCCATTCTATTCTCTATAATCTACACAGCAAACTCCTCTCATTTTGAAGGTATAGTCTTCAAAGTAGTCGGCATCCCAGAAAGTCTGAAAAGTATTCATCACTTCATGACAGAAAAAATACTGGAATTTCTATTTCTATTTGTTTTTTTATCCAAACGCTAAAAAAGAAATTAAGCTCGACTAATATCGTATACACAGAATGACAGTGGCACATTCTCACAATTGGCTGCATATCCAAAAGTTAGACCCCGAGAATCATGCAAGTCTCAGGCTCGGAGGAGCTGGCAGTGCCATCCTTAACCACTGATTTGCTTTCAACATAGTGCAAGTATCTATCTTATTAAGTAGATTTATAAATTATTTTATCTTAAGTAGTAGAATACTTACAGTATTTTGCAAATGGAATGGTTGTATGAAATATGAAATATGAAACTCATGTACTCCAAAGAGTTTCATCAGCTATCTCTTGACAGTATTGAAGAGTTGTTAAACTTAAAGATGAGTTTCATATTCTTTTAGAAAAATACAAACGTTCCAATTTTATAAAGCTTTATGTAATACAAGAGATTACCAACCCTGGAAGATACCTAGAAGATATTTTTTGAAAAAATAAATCCACCAATTAACTTTCTAAAGATTTAATTCTTTTTTTTCCCCTTTTTAGTATTTCCTTCCATGAGAGAGGAGTGTTTTTACAATGAATCAAAAAAAAATCACTTAAAAAAGAGAACATTCTGAAAACAGATGTCTGGAAATATTTCCATGATTACGTGATCTTGTTGCCAGAAAACACTATGTCTCACTTAAAATATTCTCTTATCTGTTTCCTTTAGAAACTTGGAGCTATTTTTAAATATTTCAAATAAAGACATTCAATGGGGTTTGAATCTATTTGTTAAAAACATATGGACTTAGCCTGGGCAACATAGTGAGACTGTCTCAACAAAAGATTAAAAATCAGCTAGGCATGGTGACATGCACCTGTCAACCCAGCTACTCAGCAAGGGCTGAGGTAGGAGGATCACCTGAGCCTGCGAGGTTGAGGCTGCAGTGAGCCATGACCATGCCACTGCACTCCAGCCTGGGCAACAGAGTGAGACCCTGTCTCAAAAAAAAAAAAAAAAAAAAAGTATATTGACTTTGTATCATCTGATTAGTTCATAAAAGCAACTGATTGACAAGATGGTTAAGGTAGAAATGTATTCTCTGATTGCGATTTAAAAATTATTTGTATAATTTGCAAATGGAATTGGAATATAAAATAACTTCCTGATTTAGTATGGATAGTCAAGGATGGGTACTACTTATTTTGAATCTGCATGGCCTCATAATGTATCTTTTTAAGCCACATAATCATTAGAATGAAATATCTAGATAAGCCAAACTTTGAAGCATATCTTTAAGAAAGTGTTAAACTAAGATTTTTCAAACTAATGTAGCACATTCTATCACATTGCTTTCACTGTAAAACAATAATTTTTAGGAGTAAAAGATTGTTAATACCGTTAGTAATATAAAATTGCTTTTAGATATTAACTTCCCTTCTTAGTGCCTCATTTACAATTTTTATTCTGTGTGTCTTATAATGTATAAATTGGTACATTTATATGTAACAAAAATTTGTAAATATGTAAAAAATACGTAAAAAAATGTAACAAAAAATTGGTACATTTATACGTTATAAGAATACAAGAATACATGAAACCTAGGCTGGAAGAGGAACAAGGAAGTTTTCTGAAGGAAAGCTAAGCGGGTTCACATAATTAAAAGCTACATATATATTTATATATGGCTTTATTTATATATTATATATAATGTATAAATAAATATAAAAATATTTATGATTCAATATATTTTGGATCATGTGCTCAAAATATTTTATTTATAGGTGTAAAACTGAACAAAGGATGCTGCTTGTATTATTTTCCTGTGGCTGCTGTAACAAATTACCATTATTTAGTGATATTAAACAACAGAAATTTATTCTCTCACAGTTCTAAAGGCCAGAAGTGCAAAATCAGCATCACCAGTCCAAAATCAAGGTGTTGGCAAGAACTTGCTCCCTCCAGAGGCTCTGGGGAGAACCGCCCTTGCCTCTTCCAGCCATTGGTGGCATTTCTTGGCTTGTCGCTGCATCACTCCAATCTTCAAGGCCAGCGTCTTTAAATTGCCCTCTGCTGCATCTTCTCTCTCCTTCTCAGTGTGTGTGAAAATCTCCCACCATGGCACACAATTATCAATGTAACAAACATGGACACCTGGCACATGTACCTCGGAACTTAAAGACCCCTTTCCCTGGCTTTTTTCTTTGCCACATAAGTTAACAGTCACTGGTTTCAAGATTAGGATGTAAATATCTTTGAGGGGGAAGCCATTTTTCAGCCTACCATGCTGTTTATTGTAAAGTTCCTCAAAACTCTACTAGGCATAAGAATCACCTGAGAAGCTTGCTCAACGTGTAGACAAGTGTGGCTCACTGAGAGATTCTGAGTTAGTAAGACTGGGAGTGCAGATGGGTCTAAGAAATTGCATTTTTGAAACACCAGCTGATTTCAATGAAAAATTTTGATGTGCAGAGAAACAGTGTTTTAAAAATATGCTGTTCCCCATTCTTACTGTCCCTCAATTCCACCACATTTGGAATAATACGGTATTCATCGTGTGCTTTGAATTTCTTAAAAGATGATTATTTCCTCTAACGTACACTTACATAGCCCTTACCATGGCACTATTCTGAGTTACTCACAAATATTAACCCATTTAATTCTCCTAATCACCCTGTGAAGTAGTCACTATTTTTGTCCTCATTTTACAGAGGAGACTGAAGCACCTAGTGTTAAATAATTTGTCCCAGGTCACATAGTTACACATCATCAGAATCTAAATTTGCACCAGTGTCTGGCCCTCCAGTCTACGTCTTAACTGGCCATAAAACTATTTTACTGTCTTAAAACCACATTACTTAACTTTTGTTACCTGTTTTAAGAATCTTCTAAATGAAGTTTCAGTACAGCATGAAAATGGTTTTTAAAAGTATAAAAATACCTCCCTCCAAATATCTAATTATCTGGAATGTTTAAAAGAGGTTCTTAAACTAAGCTTTGATATTGACAGAGATCTTATGGGACATACAGTGAAACTGAAAAATGTTCCGTTATTATGGGTAAATTCCAGAAATATCTGATTCTACAAAACGTTCCCAATAGGCTCTATTTAAACTTGAGTTAAAACCAAAGATTAAACAGATGAGAACGATGAACAACAATGAAGTACAAAAGAGTGTTGAGGTCTGCAGAGTTAAGATCTGTCCATTTCAGTTTATTAAAGGAGTAGTTCTTGGACTTCCACACATTTCAGAACCCTAGAGGGATTGTTAAAAACACAGGTTGCTGGGCTTTACCCTCAGGGTTTTTAATTCGCTAGGTCTGTGATGTGCCCAAGAGTACATGTTTAACAAGTTTCCATGTAGTGCTAGCTAACGTGGCTGTCCTGAGGCCACACTCTGAGAACCACTGCAGGGAACATATATTGAGGATCTACCACGTCAGAGACAACAAAGTAGGTGCCAGAGGAGCAACATGCATAAAACAAGTCCCAGGGCTCCAGGAGCTATTAATAGCCATGAAAGCCTAATGGACAAAGAAGACATGTCATAAGTTCATTTTAATCTGCAAGAGATGCCTGATGATCTAGTGTTTAGTACCCCAGATACCCTAATAGTCCAACTTCAGTCAGCGGTAAAGTAATATAGACTATCTTTATGTCTTACAATCTTGATAGTCACACATGCAGATCGTTAGGACGAATTTCCTTAACTGGGCAGGTGAATCTGTCATTAACTAGAAATCTTCCAAGAAATGGAAAAGTAAGAAGAAAATCGAAAGTAAATTAATCTGTCACCAACTACCGATGATAAAACAGAGTTACTCAATGTTTTCAGCTGTCATTACTCTATGCCAGAAATTAAATATCTATGAGCAACATGATCAAAAAGGCATGAAACACCCTCCTACATCTGTACTACCTACTACTTCAACTTCAGATGCTCCTGAGTCAACCTGGGATGAAGATGTTGTTGAAGATAATGCTGATGAGTGTGCTCACAAGCTCACAAATGTCAGTCATTCGACAGATACTTAACTCTGCACTATCTGACCTGGCAACTAATGTTCTAATGGCACATGTAGCTGACTAGTTTAAAGTCTGCTAGGATATGCCAATATTTGGGTTCTCCTTTTCCTCCTAGCCATGATGTCTGAACTACACTTCCCTCTTACCAGAGTGTGGTTGTATGACCAAATTGTAATCAATAAAGCGAAGTGGAAGTAACTGGGCTCCTCCTGGCCTGACTCATGAACATCTCTGGTGCATACAATTCCCTCCTTTTGGGACACTGACACGCTGCTGGTGGGAATGTAAATTAGTATAATCTTTATGGAAAACAAAATGGAAATTTCTTTAAAAACTAGAAGTAGTACTACTATTTAATAAACGAAATGAAGGAAGGAAACCTGCACACATACATTTATCGCAGCACTATTCAGTTCATAATTGCAAAGACAAGTAACCAACCTGAGTGCCCGCCCATCAACCAATGAGTGGATGAAGAAAATGTGGTATATGTATGTATGGAATACTACTCAGCCATAAAAAAGAATAAAATAATGTCTTTTGCAGAAACTTGCATGGAGTTGGAGGCCATTATTCTAAGTGACGCAACTCAGGAATGGAAACACTGCATGTTCTCACTTGTAAGTGGGAGTTAAGATATGGGTATGCAAAGGCACACAGAATGACATAATGGGCTTTGGAGACTCAGAACGGGGAGGGTGGGAAAGGGTAGGAGAGAAAAAAACTACATATTGGGTACAATGTATACTACTTGGGTGACCAGTACACCAAAATATCAGACTTCACCACTATATAATTCATCCATGTAACCAAAAACCACTTATCCCCAAGAGCTATTGAACTTAAAGAAAAATTCTGTTTTTTCATTCTCCAGCTGAATGGACAAGACACTAAGAATATAAAAGAGGGTAGAACCGTAAGATGGAAAGATGTTAGGTCTCTGAATGGAACATCTCCTTATCCCTCCCATCTGAACAAGAAAATAAATTTTTATTGTATCAAGCTTCTCAAATGTAGGGTTTTTTCATATAGTAGTTAGCCTGCCTGGCTAATGAGTATTATTATCACCATTCAAAAGCAGAAGTTTTAAGAACGTAAGGAATGGAATTTAAATTATAAATACATGTTTAGGTTTCATTCCAGTGAAAATAAGATACTTAAAAATACCAATAGAACAAATCTGGAAAGTCTGGAAAATCTGGCATGGTCCTTTCTGTATTGCAGTTTTAATACAGACAGTCAGTGTTTGCCAGGGCAAGGAAGAAGGGAGATACTTCCCAATCTGAGAACTCAGGGTGACCTCAATTTAAAATATAATTACGTATAATTTTTAGAAGAATTATCAGTATATTGGAAAAGCATCTTAATCTTTTATTCAGCCAAACCTAAAAGAAATCCAGCTGTTCAGGCCATAAAGATCATAATTCAGAGCCTGTTATTCATTTGGTCATTGACAATGATTATGGGAACACAACACAAAGGAGATATAACACAGCTCCTAACCTTCTAGTCTAGAAAGTCTAAACCTATCAAGGCACAGGAATGTCCTTCTTTCACTTACATTGTCCCACCCTATCTTGCATGGGTGAACAGAGATCTCCACACCACAAAGGTGACAGGTCACTGTGATAAACACAGACCAAAACCAACAGTACTGACACCAGCAAAGAGAACGGCTGTAGGCCACGTCTTAGCAGTATTACAAAACATCAGGAGTTGTCAGGACCCTGACACTGCATCATGATTTCCTTACCACTCCTCAGGGTACTGGGAGAGGGAAGGAATCGATAGGCAGGTCTTTAAGTCATCATCCAGGATCAAACCCTAGTCCCTTCCTCGTATAAAAGTCACTCGCTGAGGATTCATCAAGAGTCCAATGCCAGTCTGTGTCCCTGGGAATGAAAATCAGGACCCTTGTCAATCAGCTTCCCCTGCTCAAGTTGGTGAACATGGATATTCCCAATCCTTCTCGTGATTTCATTGCTTTCCTACCTCCCCCCCTCACCCTGTAACACACACACAACTGTTTTCCTTTGTCTCTTGTCAAATACAAAGAAACTACTTCTTAAATTTCAGCTTCTATTATGTGAACATCTGTGAGCAAATAAACTGAATATGGTTTCCATCTTTTTCCCTGCTTGGGACCCCTCATTTCACTTCCAACCCATTGAGGCCCGGTGCATCTGGCAGATGGGTTGGTGCTCAGTGGGGTGGCTTTAAATCTATAAATGATTCAAAGGCAATAAACAAAACAAAGACTCCAATCCTTTCACTGAGAAAGGAGACTGTAGTTAGAAGATTATCACCTTAGGCTATAATTTAGAAAATTATTTTCCAATCTCAAAATGGCTAATGATGTAAAGGTAAAATAAAATTCTCCTGAATATTATTAGAAAATCCCCTGTCATTTTCTATTCTGCTTCCATGTTGGTTATTAGTGATATGGTGTTATAGGAACTTAACTAAAGGGCCACACTGGAAATTCTAGCAAGTTTTGTGAATATAAACACACATAAAATTAGAAACAAAATAGTGCATTAGCCTAAGAAAACACATTTTAAGTGATCAATAGAACATAAATATTTTTGGAGGGGTTGTTTTCCACAGTGTGCTCCCATGGCATTATTGCATAAATCAAGGGGAAATCAAGGTACTGGGGACACTTGGTCTGCTGGCATCTTGGTCATCTTTCCTTTGTTTTAAGAGGAGTTGGGGGAGTAGCAGACTGAGCCAAAATGTAAGTCAACCTAAATGTTTGTAGACTTGGTGAGACTACTTCTTCGCTTCTAAGGTTACTAAGACAAGATCTGGAAATGAGCCCCCCAAAAGGGTTTTAGATACGGCAATATAAACAAGCTGTTTCTAAATATGGTTAGCTCTGTAAGGGAGTGATGCTGTCATCGGGGTGACAGCCTTAAGAGGGGCTACATCCCAGTTACCCACCCAAATCATTCACAAACCTCTTGTAAGAGCAGATAAAAAGAGCTATGAATGAGAATCTCCAAATTCAGAAGTGAGAATCTCCCAAGTTTATGCTCATTATACTTAGAGCATTGAAAATCAGTCTGGCCATCTCCGGCTTGGAAAAGATATAGGACTTGGCAGGAAAAGCGAGGCATACCGGGCAGAGACAGCAGCATATGTGGAGTAGCATTGGGACCTTTGGATATCACCTCCGCTCTCAGCAGAGCTCTCTTATAAATAAGAGCTGACTTTCTCTTGGAACCTAGTAGCTGGGGTGTTTGCCAGTGTGAGGGGACACACTAACCACCTGGGTAAACATAAAAGTTACAAACCACTGGTAGAATGTTGACACACAGATGCTACTGGGTAATGACTATAAGGAAATCTCTGTGATTGTTCCTTTGTTCATTCATGTATTCATTTATTCAGCACATGCATATGGAGCACAGCTACATGTGAAATGCTAAGCGCCACTCTCTGCTGAGGGTACAGCTGTGAACAGAAGAGGACCCTGTCCTCATGGTGCTTACATTTCAATAAGAGAAACTGAGAACCCCCAAAAGTCAATGAACAAAGTACTTGCTGATTGTGATACGTACAGCAGGCCTTTGAATAACATCATTTCATTCAGTGTTGTTTCATTATCACATTGAAAAAAATATTAATTCTTGGCAGGGCCACTGTCTGTGAGGGGTTTGCACATTCTCTCCTTGTCTGCGTATGTTTTCTCCAGGTACTCAGGTTTCCTCCCACAGCCCAAAGATGTGCTCATTAGGTAAATGGACATGTCTACATGGTCCCAGTCTGAGTGAATGTGGGTGTGCATGAGCGTGTCCTACGATGGGGTGACTCCCATCCAGGGCTGGTTCCCACCTTCTGCCCTGAGCTGCAGGATCAGCTCCGGCCACTTGCACGCCAAACGGAATGTGGATAAATAATTATCTTACTCGTTTTGATTAACTTTTCTTAAATGTACGTATAGCTCACATTTATTTCAATGTTTAATATTAGAAGTGTTTTGGGTCTTTATTTAGGAGTTTGGTGATGTTTTTGTAACCAGAAATAGGTCGTGGGAACTTAAGTCTTGTTTCCATCAATTAGGCTATGGTAAAATTGGTTTCATTATACATCGTTTTGCTTAAAGATGTAGGTTTCATGACAATGTTAAGTGAAGACTTTGTTTAAAGGAATTAAGCAGGGTGCAGAGATAGAAAGCAATAGGGCGGACATAGTTTATATAGAGTGTTCAGGGAAAGAGATCTCTGACATTAAAGGTGACATTTAAGCATCTAAGACTTGAGGCATGAGAATAAGCCAACCATGCAAAAGCCAAGAGAGGAGCCTTCCAGACAGAGGGAAGAGCAAGCGCAAGGCCCTGGGGCAGCACAGCACTGGGCACTGAGCTGAGGCCGGCAGGCCTGGAGCAAGGCTGAGAGCAGACAGGAGCCAGAGCCTACAGGGGGTAATGAGCTCTGGTCAGGCATGCACGCTTTATTTTAAGGCAATGGGAAGACTTCGAAGGATTTTAAGCAAGAAAATGACAAAATCTGATTTACGTTTCCAAAAGCTCTCTTTGGCTGCTCTGTGGAAAATGGATTGGACAGGGAAAGAGTGGAAGGATATTGTGCTAAGAGTCAAGATGAGTTAAAATATGGTCCATGCAACAGAGGAGTTCACAGTCTGATGTGAGACAGGCGAGTGAATACACGACTAGAGTGGGGTGTGTGCAGCGGAGTGCATGTGCTCCAGGCACCAGGGCAGTACAAAGAAGGGAAAACCTGGTTTCATTTGCTGCCACCTATCAAATGAAACCATGTTAAAATAAAGTCAGATGGATGTAGATGACTTTACCTTGTATCATTAAGATGTTGATTGATCTTCATGCAAAAACTGGTACAACTGGAAAACCACTGAACATTTGATCAGAAACTGAAAACTATATATAGGGAAACAAGAGATTTTGCTAGTGATCCCTAGTTTATAAAAAGAGCCTATTCCAACAGTTCAATTGGAAGGCTTTGGTTTAGAATACATTTTTTTTCTGATGAATTCTAGCATCTAGTTTCTCTGGGCGTAGTGATGTCTCAACTGTAACCCTGTACTGAGATACTGGAGAAAAAAAAATACCTCCCTTAGTCATCAGGAAAATTTACCCCTCAGATTTGTCAGGCTATGGAGCTTAATGCAGATTACCAAAGGCATTTTCTATCTTAAGGAGTCAACAGTGGCATAGCTGCTTTCAGGTCCAAGTGAGTAGTAAGGATCTCTGCAGAATGACAAGCACAAGAAGGAGGTAAGAGACAAACTGTGTTGCGGGAGAAGGATCTAGAACGGGGAATTAGGAAACAAGGGTGCCCACCACCTTCACCTGCCCTACCCCCATCCTATGTCAAGGAAACTGGCACTGGGCATGGCAGAAAAGCAAAGGAGGGAAGGGGGCTTCAGCTAGGCAGAGGGATAAAGCTTTTCCTTCCCTTTCTCAACCCTCGTTAACACCTGGTGCTGGAGACATGGTGAAAAGTAGAATGCACTGTGGAAAACACCACTCTGAATGTCACAGCTCCTCTATAAATCCAGTCTTGCCACTTGTTGTGTGCTCTTGAGTTAGCAACTTCTTAGAGCTTTAGTTAAAATAAAACTCCTACTTAGGGTTGTTTTGAAATCAAACAGGAAGTGAGTTGATTCTGCATCTATTCTTCCTTCTTTTTCTTAACCCACTTGTAAATAGCCACTGGTGTCTCATACCAGGAGAGACCCATCCTCACAACCAGGAAAAAAAACTAGCTAGAAGACGAGAGGCTGCATGTGTGTTTCCTGCTGGGACAGTGGCTATAAAGAAGGGACAAGTCAGCTGCTCCAAAATCGAAGATTGCTCACTGTGTTCAAAGACCATAAAGATATGCCAAAAACTCTCCAGTCATGGTTCTGACATTAGCATCTGTCATTTCAGCCCCTCCCCAAAAGCAATCTCTGTGACCTAGTTCTCTTACCTCCGATAAAGAATGAACTGATATTCATACCTCTGCAGATTTCCTTTCACCTTGCAATGACAATTTTTAAACTTTATTATTAATAGTTTTCATAGCAGGCATCAATAGAAACTCCACTTGTAAGAACTCCCTTCTCATAAGTTTATTTCGTTAACCACCAGTACTTTCATATTTGGTATAATAGTATCTACTAGAATTCACAAAGAAACACAGCACAAGATTGGAATCCCATGAGTTCGAGGACATTCTCCACATTTTCCACAAGGTATGCATAATTAGGCACAAAACATTCAGAGGTTCCCAGGGGCCTCCAAGGATTACCGTGGCTCTTTATCCTCACTTCTCTTGGGATGCACTGTCTTCAATTAACTTTTCAATCAAACCGAAATCATGTTCTAACCTGGGACCAGCCCAGGCAAAATGCTTATTCTTTTTTCTCTGATAGTGCGGCAGCCTAGTGGAGTGGTTAAGAGGGTAGAGTCACAAACTGAACTGTCTGAGTTTGCATCTTGGTACCACATTTACAAATGAACTTAGGCAGGTCATGTGTTTGTAGTCCTAGCTACTCAGCAGGCTGAGATGGGAAGATCACTGAAGCCCAGGAGTTTGAGGCTGCAGTGAGCTGAGATTGTGCCACTGCACTCTGGCCTGGGTGGCAGAGTGAGACCTTGTCTCCAAAAATAATAATAACAACCACAGCTACCATTTATTGGGAGATTTTTACTAACTCTGTAAAATGGAGATAATATTAACCTACTTTGTGAGTTAAGAAGAATAATTCGTGGCTGGCAAGATGGCCAAATAGGAACAGCCGTCGTCTGCAGCTCCCAGCGAGATCAAAGCAGAAGGCAGGTGATTTCTGCATTTCCAGCTGAGGTAACTGTCTCATCTCATTGGGACTGCTTAGACAGTCAGCGCAGCCCAGGGAGGGCAAGCCAAAGCAGGGTGGGGCGTTGCCTCACCTGGGAAGCGCAAGGGGTCGGGGAACTCCTCCCCTAGCCAAGAGAAGCCGAGAGAGACTGTGCCCTGAGGGACTGTGCTTTGAGGGACTGTGCTGTGAGGGATTGTGCTGTGAGGAATGGTGCATTCTGGCCCAGATACTATGCTTTTCCCATGGTCTTTGCAACCCACTGACCAGGAGATTCCCTCGGATGCCCACACCACCAGGGCCCTGGGTTTCAAGCACAAAACTCGGTAGTCATTTGGGCAGACACTGAGCTAGCAGCAGGAGTTTTTTTCATACTGCAGTGGCACCTGAGATGCCAGAGACAGAACTGTTCACTCCCCTGGAAAGGGAAATGAAGCCAGAGAGCTAGGTAGCTCAGCGGAACACAAACCCATAGAGCCCAGCAAGCTAAGATGCACTGCCTTGAAATTCTCGCTGCCCGCACAGCAGTCTGAAGTCTACCTGGGACGCTTGAGCTTGGTGGTGGGAGGGGTGTCCTCCATGACTGAAGCTTGAGTAGGCGGTTTTCCCCTCACATTGTAAACAAAGCCGCCAGGAAGTTCAAACAGGGCAGAGCCCACTGTGGCTCCACAAAGCCGCCGTAGCCAGACTGCCTCTCTAGATTCCTCCTCTCCGGTCAGGTCAGGGCATCTCTGAAAGAAGGCAGCAGCCTCAGTAAGGGGATTATAGATTAAACTCCTATCTCCCTGGGACAGTGCATCTGGGGAAAGGGCAGCTTCAGCAGACTTGAACTTTCCTGCCTGACAGCTCTGAAGAGAGCAGCAGTTCTCCAAGCACAGCATTCGAGCTCTGCTAAGGGTCAGACTGCCTCCTCAAGTGGGTGCCAGGGGCAGGGGCAGGTGCCTCTCTGGGACAAAGTTTCCAGAGGAAGGAACAGGCAGCAATCCTTGCTGTTCTACAGCCTCCACTGGTGATACCCAGGCAAACAGGGTCAGGAGTGGACCTCCAGCAAACCCAAGCAGATCTGCAGCAAAGAGGGCCTGACTGTTGGATGGAAAACTAACAAACAGAAAGGAATAGCATCAACATCAACAAAAAGGACTTCCAAACATAAACCCTACCCAAAGGTCACCAACATCAAAGACCAAAGGTAGATAAATCTACAAAGATGAAGGAAAAACAGTGTAAAAAGGTTGAAAATTCCACCTTTTTACAGGAACACCTGTAAAAGAGAAGAACACCTCTTCTCTTTCAAAGGATCACAACACCTCGCCAGTAAGGGAACAAAACTGGACGGAGAATGAGTTTGACAAGTTGACAGAGGTAGGCTTCAGAAGGTGGGTAATAACAAACTCCTCTGAGATAAAAGAGCATGGTCTAACCTAATGCAAGGAAGCTAAGAACCTTCAAAAAAGGTTAGAGGAATTGCTAACCACAAAAACCAGTTTAGAGAAGAACATAAATGACCTAATGGCGCTGAAAAATACAGCACGAGAACGTCGTGAAGCATATACAAGTATCAATAGCCAAATCGATCAAGCAGAAGAAAGGATATCAGAGATTGAAGATCAACTTAATGAAATAAACCATGAAGTCAAGGTTAGAGAAAAAGAATGAAAAGGAATGAACAAAGCCTCCAAGAAATATGGGACTATGTGAAAAGACCAAATCTACGTTTGATTGCTGTACCTGAAAGTGACGAGGAGAATGGAACCAAGTTGGAAAACACTCTTGAGGATATTATCCAGGAGAACTTCCCCAGCCTAGAAAGACAGGCCAACATTCAAATTCAGGAAATACAGAGAATGCCACAAAGATACTCCTCGAGAAGAGAAATGTTAAGACACATAATCATCAGATCCACCAAGGTTGAAATGAAGGAAAAAATGTTAAAGGCAGCCAGAGAGAAAGGTCAGGTTACCCACAAAGGGAAGCCCATCAAACTAACAGTAGGTCTCTCTGCAGAAACCCTACAAGCCAGAAGATAGTGGAGGCCAATATTCAACATTCTTAAAGAAAAGAATTTTCAAACCAGAATTTTATATCCAGCCAAACTAAACTTCGTAAGTGAAGGAGAATACAATCCTTTATAGACAAGCAAATGCTGAGAGATTTTGTCACCACCAGACCTGCCTTACAAGAGCTCCTGAAGGAAGCACAAAATATGGAAAGGAAAAACTGGTACCGGCCACTGCAAAAACATACCAAATCGTAAAGACCATTGACACTATGAAGGAACTGCATCAACTAACGGGCAAAATAACCAGCTAGCATCATAATGACAGGATCAAATCCACACATAACAACATTAATCTTAAATGTAAATGGGCTAAATGCTCCAAATAAAAGACACAGACTGGCAAATTGGATAAATGATCAAGACCATCAGTGTGCTGTATTCATGAGACCCATCTCACATGCAAAGACATACATAGGCTCGAAATAAAGGGATGGAGGCATATTTACCAAGTAAATGGAAAGCAGTAAAAAGCAGGTGTTGCAATCCTAGTCTCTGATAAAACAAACTTTAAACCAACAAAGATAAAACAATACAAAGATAATGGCAAAGGGATCAATGCAACAAGAAGATCTAACTATCCTAAATATATATGCACCCAATATAGGAGCACCCAGATTCATAAAGCAAGTTCTCAGAATCTACAAAGAGACTTAGACTCCAACACAATAATAATGGGAGATTTTAACACCCTACTGTCAATATTAGACAGATCAATGAGACACAAAATTAACAAGAATATTCAGGACTTGAACTCAGCTCTGGACCAAGCAGACATAATAGATGTCTACAGAACTCTCCACTCCAAATCAACAGAATATACATTCTTCTCAGCACCACATTGCACTTATTCTAAAATTGACCAAATAATTGGAAGTAAAACACTCTTCAGCAAATGCAAAAGACTGGAAATCATAACAAACAGTCTGTCAGACCACAGTGCAATCAAATTAGAATTCCAGATGAAGAAACTCACTCAAAACTGCACAACTACGTGAAAATTGAACAACCTGCTCCTAAATGACTACTGAGTAAATAACAAAATTAAGGCAGAAATCAGTAAGTTCTTTGAAACCAATGAGAACAAAGATACAATGCACCAAAAACTCTGGGACACAGCTAAAGCAGTGTTTAGAGGGAAATTTATAGCAATAAATGTCTGCAGGAGAAAGCAGGAAAGATCTAAAACCAACACTCTAACATCACAATTAAAAGAACTAGAGAAGCAAGAGCAAACAAATTCAAAAACTAATTGAAGACAAGGATTAAATAAGATCAGAGCAGAACTGAAGGAGATACAGACACAGAAAACCCTTCAAAAAATCAATGAATCCAGGAGATGGTTTTTTGAAAAGATTAACAAAATAGATACACCACTAGTCAGACTAATAAAGAAAAGAGAGAAGAATCAAATAGACACAATAAAAAATGATAAAGAAGAGATCACCACTGATCCCACAGAAATACAAAGTACCATCAGAGAATATTAAAGCACCTCTATGCAAATAAACTAGAAAATCTGGAACAAATGGATTCCTGGACACATACATCCTTCCAAGACTAACCCAGGAAGAAGTTGAATCACTGAAGAGACCAATAATAAGTTCTGAAATTGAGGTGGTAATTAATAGCCTACCAACCAAAAAAAAAACCCAGGACCAGACAGATTCACAGCCAAATTCTACCAGAAGTGCAAAGAGGATCTGGTATCATTCCTTCTGAAATGATTCCAAACAATAGCAAAAGAAGGACTCCTCCCTAACTCATTTTATGAGACTAGTGTCATCCAATACCAAAACCTAGCAGAGACACAACAAAAAAAGACAATTTCAGGCCAATATCCCTCATGAACATCGATGTGAAAATCCTCAATAAAATACTGGCAAACTGAATCCAGCAGTACATCAAAAAGCTTATCCACCAAGATCAAATTGGCTTCATCCCTGGGATGCAAGGCTAGTTCAACATATGCAAATCAATAAACATAATCCATCACATAAACAGAACCAATGACAAAAACCACATGATTATCTTAATGGATGCAGAAAAGGCCTTTGATAAAATTCAACACCCCTTCATGCTAAAAACTCTCAATAAACTAGGTATTGATGGAACGTATATCAAAATAGTAAGAGCTATTTATGACAGACCCACAGTCAGTATCATACTGAATGGGCAAAAGCTAGAAGCATTCCCTTTGAAAACCAGCACAAGACAAGGATGCCCTCTCTCACCACTCCTATTCAACATAGTATTGGAAGTTCTGGCCAGGGATATCAGGCAAGAGAAAGAAATAAAGGATAAATGGGAAGAGAGGAAGTCAAATTCTCTCTGCTTGCAGATGACATGATTGTATATTTAGAAAACCCCATTGTCTCAGCCCCAAAACTCCTTAAGCTGATAAGCAACTTCAGCAAAGTCTCAGAATACAAAATCAATGTGCAAAAATCACAAGCATTCCTATACACCAATAATAGACAAACAGAGAGCCAAATTATGAGTGAACTCCCACTCACAACTGCTACAGATTGAATAAAATATGTAGGAATCCAACTTACAAGGGATGTGAAGGACCTTTTCAAGGAGAACTACAAACCACTGCTCAAGGAAATAAGAGAGGACACAAACAAATGGAAAAACATTCCATGCTCATGGATAAGAAGAATCAATATCGTGAAAATGGCCATACTGCCCAAAGTAATTTATAGATTCAATGCTATCCCCATCAAGATACCATTGACTTTTTTCACAGAATTAGAAAACACTACTTTAAATTTCATATGAACCCAAAAAAGAGCCCAAATAGCCAAGACAATCCTAAGCAAAAAGAACAAAGCTGGAGGCATCATGATACCTGACTTCAAACTATACTACAAGGCTACCGTAACCAAAACACCATGGCACTGGTACCAAAACAGATATATAGACCAATGGTACAGGACAGAGACCTCAGAAATAATACCACACATCTACAACCATCTGATCTTTGACAAACCTGGCAAAAAGAAGCAAGGGGGAAAGGATTCCCTATTTAATAAATGATGTTGGGAATACTGGCTGGCCATATGCAGAAAACGGAAACTGTACCCCTTCCTTACACCTTATACAAAAATCAACTCAAGATGGATTAAATACTTAAATGTAAGACCTAACACCATAAAACCCCTAGAAGAAAACCTAGGACATAGGCATGGACAAAGAGCTCATGTCTAAAACACCAAAAGCAATGGCAACAAAAGCCAAAATTGACAAATGGGATCTAATCAAACCAGGAGCTTCTGGACAGCAAAAGAAACTATCATCAGAGTGAACAGGCAACCTGCAGAATTGGAGAAAAATTTTGCAATTTATCCATCTGACAAAGGGCTAATATCCAGAATCTACAAGGACCTTAAACAAATTTACAAGAAAAAAACAACCAGCCGGGCACAGTGGCTCACGCCTATAATTCCAGCACTTCGGGAGGCTGAGGTGGGCAGATCACCTGAGGTCAGGAGTTCGAGACCAGCCTGGCCAACATCGTGAAACCCCATCTCTATTAAAAAATACAAAAATTAGCTGGGCGTAGTGGCAGGTGCCTTAATGCCAGCTACTTGGGAGGCAGAGGCAGAATTGTTTGAACCCAGGAGGCAGAAGTTGGAATGAGCCGAGATGGAGCCATTTTGCACTCAAGCCTGGGGGACAAGAGCAAGACTTCTCTCAAAACAAAAACAAAAACAAAAACAAAACCCATCGAAAAGTGGGTGAAGGATATGAACAGACATTTCTCAAAATAGGACATTTATGCGGCCAACAAACATATGAAAAAAAGCTCATCATCACTGGTCATTAGAGAAATACAAATCAAAACCACAATGAGATACCATCTTACACCAGTTAGAATGGCAATCATTAAAAAGTCAGGAAACAAGAGATGCTGGAGAGGTTGTGGAAAAATAGGAATTTTTTATACTGTTGGTGGGAGTGTAAATTAGTTCAGCCATTGTGGAAGACAGCATGGCGATTTCTCAAGGATCTAGAACCAGAAGTTCCATTTGACCCAGCAATCCCATTACTCGGTATATACCCAAAGGATTATAAATCATTCTACTATAAAAACACACGCACAGCACTATTCACAATAGCAAAGACTCGGAACCAACCCAAATGCCCATCAAATATAGACTGGATAAAGAAAATGTAGCATATTTACACCATGGAATACTATGCAGCCATAAAAAAGAATGAGTTAATGTCCTTTGCAGGGACATGGATGAAGCTGGAAATCATTACTCTAAGCAAAGTAATACAGGAACAGAAAATCAAACACTGCATGTTCTCACTCATAACTGGGAGTTGAACAATGAGAACACATGTACACAGGGAGGGGCCTGTCGAGGGCTGGGAGAGGGGGGTTAGGGGAGGGATAGCATTAGGAGAAATACCAAATGTAAATGACGGGTTGATGGGTGCAGCACACCACCATGGCATAAGTATACCTATGTGACAAACCTGCATGTTCTGCACATGTATCCCAGAACTTAAAGTGTAATTTAAAAAGAAAGAACAATAATTACTACATATAAAATGGTTAGAACACAATAACTCAATAAATGCTAGCTGTTGTTGTTGTTACTACTATTTTTAGAGACAAGGTCTTACTCTGTCACCCAGGCCATAGTGTAGCAGCACAATCTCTGCTCACTGCTTAAGTGAGCAATCTCACTCCTGGGCTTAAGTGATCCTCCCACCTTAGAATCCCAAGTAGCTAGGACTATAAGCACATGCCACCACACATGGCTAAGTTTATTTTATTTTTTGTAGAGACAAATTCTCACTATGTTGCCCAGGCTGGTCTTGAACTCCTGGCTTCTAATGAGCCTCCCACGTTGACCTCCCAAAATGCTGGGGTTACAGGCAGAAGCCGCAGTCCCCTGCCAATTCTAGCTATGATTATTACACAGTAAGGTGAAAAGTTTTGTGTCCCCTCCCAAAATATGGACAGTTGCACACAGCATAAGAAAACAATGTTCATGTTCCCGTCTTCATCCTTCCATCAAAAATATAAAATAATAAATGATGTTTAATTTTAATGCCTAACTCAAAATAAAATTTACATGCACTTTTTCTAACTATCCCAGACAAGTATTCAAGTAATATGTGCCTCTCCTGTCAGGAGAGCCTGTCCTGGGGCTCTCACCTTCTGCCCTTAGTACAAGAGAAGAGAATGGCAGGCCAAGGTGTCCTGGGAGTACTTCATCCCTGAGTGACAGCTGGTGCTGTCAAGAGTCGTTATTGCTGGTGCGCACAGACCTTCTGGCAAAGCCAGGCGACACAGAGGAACTGCAGTCTCCCTGCCCACCTGTCAGCCTCGTCCAGGAACAGCAGAGAAATTTGCTCTTTTCTTTCTTCAAAGGGTCCAGCAAGCCCCAGCACCCTCATTAATGCATGCCTCTCCAATCCCAGCCTGCCTCCCTACCCTCCCTGAACACAGACTTCCCAACCTATTCTTCCAAGAAGCGGATTAGCTCAATTAATCTCTGGACAAATGTCAAGGAGTCTGGGGGAGGGGGCACCTTTCAAGTGCCGCGCCCCAAATAGCAAATAAAGCCAGACGTGCGCTAAGGCCGCACTGCACAAGGGTGAGCTGAAGCAGCTGCCAACAGGAGAGCACCAAGTCCTCTTAATCTCAGGCTTAGCTTCCCAGGGGCTCACTTTCTTGCCAGCCTGTTCTAACAGACCACAAGCACCAGGCGCTCAAGTTCTCCTCTCACCATCTGGGACTGGGGTAGTGGCAGGAAAGCTGCTTCAGGATCAGAATTCATTTTTGAGGCAAACATTGCTCTCCTCTCATCTCCTGGGTTGCTGCCTTCTGTGCTTGCCCTCTCCTCTCTGGGCCCACCTACCTCCCCCACCTTCAAAGGGCAGGTACTCCCCTCCAAAGCATGGTTAAAAAAAGATAGTTCCTAGGTTCAGAGTAAGGAAACCAAGTAGGCAAAAAAGCCACAGGGAGAGAAGCCAGGAGTGGTTGGAGGTGGAGGAAATTCTCATTATGTAAACACAAAATTATTTTCCCCCAACCATAAGTTTCATCAACCTGACCCACAGAATTTTGGGAAAAGCCCTGAGAGTGCTTTCTCTTTGATCTAATTCCCAGAAAGACTTCATTCAATCCATCTAAGGGAGTGACTGAACTGGTAATAATTCTCGAGAATAGAGATTTCCCAATTGCTCTATGCTCATTCCAATTTTTTAATTTGTAAGGTATTTTCTAGTAGTTTAATCCTTCTCTGTCTCTTTCTCCCTTCCTCTTCCTTTTCCCCTCTCTCCCTCTGTCTCCTGAGCCAGCAAAATCTGGCCTAACCAGCAGGCTATTAAACAGCACTTCCACATGCTACAGTCCAATGATTCAGTAATTAATTTTCATAATGATGATCTGGAAGGATTTCTACAGCCTCTTGAAAGATCCAAGAATATATATAACCTACTGGTTATACATATGCTTTGAGTGTGAGAGGTAGCCTGGGTGTCCAGTTCTGGTGGTGTCATTTACTAACCATGTGGCCTCAGGCAAGTTACTTAACCTCTCTGCCTATTACCATTTCCTCATCTGTGACACAGGGATACAGAGTTTGTTATGAAAGAAAATGGTTAACACTCTAGTTATGAAATATGTCCTATGAACCAGACACTATGCCAGTTGATTTGCCTGAATTATTTTATTTAACCCTCACAACAACTGCTGAGTCACTATTAAGGGCATTTCATCACAGTCTCATGTGTTCAATATTAGCAATACACATATTGTACCTATGGTGACATAAACCAGAATATCTGATTAATGTAAACACCTCATTTCCTGGCTAGAAGAAGGCACAGGCAGTCTACTTCAATTATTATCCAAAGTTCTTCTGTTCAGATGCGCTTTTGAATTCAGAAAATGTCTGGACTTTAGAAAGACAATATGGTTCATGTAACAAATAGAACACACTGGTCTGGGGCAGCATCCTGTAACTGAACACATTAACATTTCTGCCCTGAAACATGAATCTTCTCCCTAAAGAGAACAACAAAGAGCTTCCTGTCATCTCAAAACAGGTTTTGTTACCAAAAGTCATTCAGAACAGGTAGTTTTGCCATCAAATAAGTTAGAAAAGAAAGCAAGAAAGAAACTTAGGCTATTGTTTATATTTCAAAATTTCAGACAGGACATTGTGAACTTTATTACACAAAAGCACTAAATAAAGAAGCGAGATTCTAGTCCCGGCTCTGGTAGTAACCACTGTGTCATTGTGGGCAAATTGCCAAGCTGCTCTGGTTTCAGATTCTTCATCTACCAAATGGGTGAATACAACTTTCTCCTAAGTTATACAGAAGTAGCTGTGAAGATCCAATGAGATAGAATTCATCAAAGTATTTTGAATAAATGAAGTGCTTACCAAATTCAAGCTGTTTTTTATCTTTTAAAATGATTTTTTCAATGGTTATAGATTTAATTATGCACTACTGCTTCTTGTTTGAATGGCACAGTGTTGCTTACACGGGAAAAGATTCCCCAATTAAATCTCCTTTTTGCATTCACCAACTGTTGTTGTTTCTTATACATCAATAAAGATTAGCAAATACATGATGACTGTACTACTGAAATATTTCTCTGGGTTAAATTACAAGAGTCATCTCTAGGAAACAATGATAAGCTGCTGTGTCAAATCACTGCAGTTACTGAATACCTGAAAGACCTTTTTTTTTTGGTTTTGAAGAAGCAAGCTGTTCAAGTGTCAGGTTGATTTTCACCTGATTTTATGACTTCTTAAAAAATCTGCTCATGTCTTCCTTTTCAGTGAGATCTATGAAGACAGCATTGGCCTGGGAGTTTGATGATCCAGTTGCTAGTCCCAGCCTGACCTCTAATGTTCTGTGTGATCTAGGACAAGCCACAACACCTCTGAGATGAACTCTCCAAGTCCCTGAGCCTAGTTAGACTTTGGGAGGTGGAGAGCATGGCTCACTGCTGCTATTTGGTGTCCCCCAACAGAAGATTTTCTTCTCACAGGATTCAAGCCCTGGTTGTTCCTGACACACACTCCTGGCTGGCTGGGAGCTGCCTTTGCACTGATATCAATCACATGTTGCTGATGTCAGCCCAGCTGTGACAGCTGAGGCCACCACCACCCACAGCTGACTGAGTGAGTCACATCTGCCTCCTTTCTCTTTGACATGAACCTCTCGGAAGCCCAGGGACAGAGCCCACAACCTGCTTCTCCCTTTGCAGTTCTTTATACTCTTTCAGCTTGCAAAGTCTCCATGGCTGAGTGATTTGTCTCATTAGCCATGCTTTTACAAAATTAACCATGAATGTTCTCCAGCATCCGTGGTAACCTTTCTGCCAAGGAGCAATTATAACTATAAGGTATCTTCTTTTGATGTTGACTTTTACAAACAGAGGATCCCTGGCAATTAAAATGCAATGAGGTGGTTATCTCATTAAAAAAATTATAAATACTCCCTTTCATAGAGAAGAAGGACACATTCAGTAACCTTTACTATATAATGAAGCTGGTAATTATTATCAATAACTGAAGGACATTCTGTGTTTTAAAACCCAAGGTCCATGACACATATGAAATGGTAGTATAAATCTAATATAGGAAAAAAAAAAAAAAAAAAAAACTAGACTTAGAACCTGAATTTTCCTTACCCCCAGGGAGGCTGTGATCAAACAGATGAGGCAAAAATATAAAGCAATTATATTATTATATTTATTATATAAAATAATATGTAGGGGTGGAGCAAGATGGCTGAATAACACTCTCTAGCAATTGTCTCCCCACAGGAACACCAAATTGAACAATTATTCATAAAAGAAAGCACTTTAGCAGGAAGACTAAAAGATAAACCTATCAAAAATAATAACTATGACTGCTTTTTAAGTGATAGACAATATAAAAGACATAAAAAGAGACAAGAAAACGTCCAAAAGCAGGATAGGAATTAAAATGTGGAGTGTTTCAGTTTTCTCTTTGCTTGTTTGTAAGCAGAGTGAAGTTGTCATCAGTTTAAAAAAATTGGTTGTAAGATGTTATTTGTAAGCCTTGTGGCAACCACAAGACTGAAACCTATGGTAGAGACACAAAAGATAAAAAGCAAGAAATTAAAAAAATACTACCAGAGAAAATCACTTTTACACAAAGGAAGACCAGAAGGAAGAAAGAAAGGAAGAGGACCAACAAAACAACCAGAAAAGAAAATGGCAACAGTGAAGTCCTTACCTTCGATGATAACACTGAATGTAAATGAACTACATTTTCCCATCCAAAGACAGAGTGGCTGAATGGATAAAAATAAGACTCAACCATATGTTGCCTACAAGAAACTCACTCCACCTATAAAGACACGTATAGACTGAAAATAAAAGGTGGGAAAAATATTTCACACAAATGTAAACCAAAAAACAATAAGAGTAGCTCTACATTTATATCACATAAAATATATTTCCAGACAAAAGCTGTAAAAAGAGACAAAGAAGGTCATTATTAAATGATAAAGGGGTCAATTCAGCAAGAGGATATAACAGTTCTAATTGTATATAAGCTGAATGCTGGAGCACTCCAATATATAAAGCAAATATTATTAGAGCTAAAGAGAGGCATATACCCCAATGCAAAATTAGCTGAGAATTTCAACACCCAACTTTCAGCATTGGATAATCAAATACACAGAAAATAAACAAAGAAACACGGAACTTTATCTACACTATGGACCAAATGAACCTAAGAGCTATTTACAGAATATTTCATCCAATAGCTACAAAACACTCATTCTTCTCATCAGTACATTGAACATTCTCAAGGATAGATCATATGTTAAGCCACAAAACAAGTCTAAAAAATTCAAAACAAATAAACTAGTATCAAGTATCTTTTCTAAACATGATAAAACTAGAAATCAATAATAAGAGGAACTTTGGAAACTGTATAAACACATGGAAATCAAATAATATAATCCTGAACAACAATTAGATCAATGAAAAAATTAAATAGAAAATTTAGAAAATTTTTTGAATCAAATGAAAATGAAAACACAATGTACCAAAATCTATGGGATACAGCAAAAGAAGTGGTAAGAGGGAAGCTTATAGCAACAAACATCTACATCAAAAAAGGGAGAAAAGCTTTAAATAAACAACCTAATAATGCACCTTAATGAAGAACTAGAAAAGCAAGCACAAACCAAATTCAAAATCATTAGAAATAAAGATCAGAGCAAAAATAAATAAAATTGAGACTAAAAAAGTACTAAACACCTACAAAATGAAAAATTGTTTTTTTGAAAACATAAGCAAACTTGACAAACCTTTAGGAAGTTTAACTACCAAAAAAAAAGAGAGCAGACCCAAGTAAATAAAATCAAAATGAAAACGAAGACATTACAACTGATACCACAGAAATTTAAAGGATCATTACAGACTACTATGAGTAGCTATATGCCAATACATGGGAAAGTCTATAAGAAATGGATAAATTCCTAGACACACACAACCTACCAAGATTGAACTGTAAAGAAATCCAAAACTTGAATAGACAAATAACAAGTAATGAGATACAAGCAATAATAAAAAGTCTCCCATCAAATTAAAGCCCAGGATTCTATGGCTTCACCACTGAATTCTAACAAACATTTAAAGATTTACTTACACCAATCCTACTCAAACTATTCAAAAAAAAAAAAAAAAAAAATTGAGAAGGAGGGAAATCTATCCAAACTCATTCTACAAGGTTGGTATTACCTTAATACCAAAACCAGACAAAACTAGAGGTCAATATCCCTGATATGAACATAGATGCAAACATCCTCAACAAAATACCAGCAAACTAAGTTAAACAACACAGTAAAGAAAACATCATTCATCATGATTAAGTGGGATTCATCCCAGGGATGCAAGGATGGTTCAACACAAGCAAATCAATCAATGTGACATATCATATCAACAGAATAAAGGACAAAAACCATATGATCGACCGGGTGCAATGACTCATGTCTATAGTACCAGCACTTTGGGAGATTGAATCGGGCAGATCACTTGAACCCAGGAGTTTGAAACCAGCTTGGTTTCAAACTTTGTGTCTAGAAAACAAATACAAAAATTAGCCAGGCATGGGGGTGCATGCCTGTAGTCCCAGGTAATTGGAGGCTGAGGTGGGGGCATCACTTGAGTCCAGTAGGTCAAGGTTGTCATGAGTTGTGATCACACTACTACACTCTAGCCCAGCTAACAGAGTGAGACCCTGTCCCATCACAAACAAACACCATACGATCATTTCAATAAATGCTGAAAAGGCATCCAATAAAGTTCAACATCCTTCATGATAAAATCTCTCAGACAACTGGGTATAGAAGGAACATACTTCAACACGATAAAAGCCACATACAATAAACCTACAGCTAGTGTCATACTGAATGGGGAAAAACCTACAGCTAGTGTCATACTGAATGGGGAAAAACCCGAAAGCCTTTCCTCTGAGATCTGGAATGAGACAAGAATGCCCATTTTAATCACTTTTATTCAACACGGTACTGTAAGTCCTAGCCAGGGCAATTAGGCAAGAGAAATAAACAAAAGGCATCCACATTGGAAAGGAAGAAGTTAAAATCATCCTTGTTTGAGAGGATATGATCTTATATTTAGAAAAACCTAAAGATTCCACCAAAAAAAAAAAAAACTATTAGAACTAATAAACAAATTCAGTAAAGTTTCAGGATGCAAAATCAACATACAAAAGTCAGCAGAATTTCTATATGCCAACAGCAAACAATCTGAAAAAGAAACCAAGAAAGTAATCTTATTTACCATAGTTACAAATAAAAATATATACCTAAGAATAAATGTAACCAAAGAAGTTAAAGTTCTCTACAACAAAAACTATAAACATTGATGAAATAAATTGATGAGGACACAAAAAAGGAAAGATATTCCATGTTCATGAATTGGAAGAATGACTATTTTTTAAATGTCCATACTACCCAACACAATCTACAGATTCAATGCAATCTCCATCAAAATACCAATGGCATTCTTCATGGAAATAGAAGGAAAAAATCTTAAAATTTATATAGAACCATAAAGATCCAGAATAGCCAAATCAATCCTGAGCAAAAAGAACAAAACTGGGAGAATCATATCAATTTCCTCACTTCAAATACTACTACAAAGCTATAGTAATCAAAATAGCATGGTATTTTGAACATCAGGAAGAATAGCTAATTTGTGTGGCTTAATGCCTAGCTGATGGGATGACCTGTGCAGCAAACCACCATGGCACATGTTTACGTATGTAACAAACCTACACATCCTGCACACATACCCCTGACCTTAAAATAAAAGTTGAAGATAAAAAAAATATCCTTTTGCCATATTTAAAACAAAACAAAAAAGAAAAAAATGGGCAAAAGATCTGAATAGACATTTCTCAAAAGAAGACATACACATGGCCAACAGTTATATGAAAAGATATTCAACAGCACTACTTATCAGAGAAATGCAAATTAAAACTATACTGATATATCATCTCACCCAAGTTTAATTGGCTTTTATCCAAAATACAGGCAATAATGAATACTTGTGAGGATGGGGAGAAAGGAGAACCCTCATACACTGTTGGTGGAAACATAAATTAGTACAGCCACTGTGGAGAACAGTATACAGGTTCCTCAAAAAGCTAAAAATATAACTATCATGTGATCCAGCAATCCTACTATTGGGTATATATCCAAAAGAAAGGAAACCAATATATGGAAGAGATATCTATATTCCCATGTTTATTGCAGCACTATTCACAATAGCCAAGGTACATAATCAATCTAAGTGTACACTGGCAGATGAATGGATAACGAAAATGAGTTAAATATACGGAATATAATATTTTAGAGCTACTAGAGAGAATAAAATCTTGTCATCTGTAACAACATGGATGGAATTAGAGACAGTATGTTAGGTGAAATAAGCGAGGCACAAAAAGGCAAATATCCCATGTTCTCACTAATATGTGGGAGCTAAAAAAACAAATTAAACTCATGAAAAGAGAGGGTAAAATCATGCTTACCAGAGTCTGGAAAGGGTAGTTGGAAAGGACGCTGGGTAGAAAGGGGATGGTTAATGAGTACAAAAACACAGTTAGATAGAAAAAATATCTAGTGTTAGGTAGCACAATAGGATGACTACAGTTGATAATTTATTGTATATTTCAAAATAACAAAAACTATAGAATTGGAATGTTCCTAACCCAAAGAAATGCCAAATACTTGAGGTGATAATACCCCAATTACTCTGATTTGATCATTACACATTGTTTGGTTGTATCAAAATAACACACGTATCTCATAAGTACATACAGCTACTATTTATCTATAATAATTAAAATAATTTTAAAAAATAATATGTAGTACAATAAAGATAATCACGAATTACTACGGGAGATATAACAATGCTTAATTTATCCTGAAGTTTAGAGAAGACTTCTTGAAAAAGGTGATTTATTGATGTTGAGTTACTTCAACTCTCTACGTCTCAGTTTTGTCATTTTTGTGGTGTAATTTAAAATACCTCCATCTACATTTATGATGAAAAAATTCAACATATAGGTAGGAGTTGCCATAACATTCCCAGCTCAATAAACATGCTGGTCTCTTGTACTAATACAGAAGCTAATATTCTTAAATCTGAATTCTGAAAACAGAAAACACCTTTTACCCAAATGTCCCGCCAAGAATTTCTTGGCCTATGTCATCTTCTATTGTTCTAAAACATACCAGAGTCTGAAGATGGACTGATCGTTGTTCTGAGCACCTTCGCTTTTCGGTAACTTCTAGCAAACAAGTTCACTCAGGTCAAAGAAGAAGTTGTGTTTCTAAATGCATTTTTCTTTCTTTCTCCTCCCTGCTCACTACCATATCTGGAGTTCTCTTTGGTCACAGCATTCTTTTGCCTGGAAGAAATGTCTCAGTATTCAGAACCTGTACTGCATGTCCATACGCTTGGTTGCAATCTAGTAGCTAAAGAAGAAGGTAATCAAGTAGATAAAGTGGCTAGGAGAAGATGGGGCAAATTGTTCACACTAAATTAATTATTCAACAAGTATTCACTCCATGCTAGGCATCATGGGGGATAACAAAGAGTAAGAAAGAGTTCTTCCTTCAAAGAGTTTGTGATCTAGTTTGAAAGGTAAGACTAACACAATTGGAGAAATTAAAGTATAATAAAATGTAATATATAATAAAGTATAAAACAAAGTGAAATATGCACACTGTGATTGTTTAAAGGAAAATGAAATATTTAAGAGAGTGTACGGCAGCAAGCAGGAGGCACTCGGTCTCTGTAGGCTTGGGAGATTTGACTGGGGGAGGAGCAGCAGGTCCTGCAGGTGAGAGGACTAAGACCCAAAGGGCAGAAAGAGCATGGTCTGCCCTTAGGGTGGTACGCAGACCAGTCTGACTGAAGTGGAGGAATATGCTAGGTATGAGAACCATCCTTCAAGGCTGACCCATCACCTAAGGTGACTCTGAGGTAGATAATTTCCTCATGCCTTGCCTGATCCTGTACAAATTTCTTACCTTACAAGGATGTACCAGAAATCTAAAAATATCTATAAACTCCCATGGATTTGTAGCCATTCACTGTGTGATGAATAGGCAAACAAGGAGTATTATTCTGGCTTAATATGGGGTGGAGTGTTGAGAGGGTCTGCTGGGATGTAGTTGTCTGGGTCTCCTATTAGGAGGAGCAGGACAAATAGGACTAAGCCTAAAAAATCTTTAATCATGCAATAAGGGTGAAATGGGATTTTATCAGAGTCTGATGAAATTTTCAAAAGGTTGTTGGATCCTGTTTCATGTAGGAGTAGGGGTGAACAGCTAGTAGCGCTGTAATAATGAAAGACAGAATAAAATGGAAAACAAAGAATCCTGTAAGGGTGGCTTTGTCAACTGAAAAGCTACCTCAGATCCACTGTACTATGTCTGTTCCAATGCTGCTAGCAGGTTTGTAATTACTGTTTCTCAGGAAGATATTTGACCCCATGGAAGGACATAACCTATGAATGCTGTTGCTATTACATAACCTATGACCACTGTTGCTATTAGAATGTTATCAATGTTTCGAGTTTCTAGGAAGGTGTAAGATCCATAATACAGGCCTCATTCTACATGTAAATATAGGCAGATAAAGGATATTGAAGCCTCATTGGCACGCAGGTACAAATGACTTAGCCATAGTTTACATCTCAGCAGATGTGTGTGACTGAGGCAAAGCCTCAAAGGGCAGAAAAAGCATGGTCTGTGCCCAGGGCAGTGCATAGACCAGCCTGACTGAAGTGGAGGAGTATTCTAAGTAGAGTGCCCCATTTACTTGCCATGCTGTGGTCTCCATACAAGGTCAGCAGTCCTGATGGCTTCAGAAGCTCTTGAGTGCTCTTGGAACAACAGATGGAACTACAGCACTGGGCTCCTTGCACAACAAAGGGAAAACTGAGTACCAACCAGGTTCCCATGGCAATAGGAAAATTTCATAACAGTATAAAAAGTTACTTGGGTTGAATATTATATGAAAAAAGAAAAGTCATGAAGACTTCAAGCTTCAGAATAATCTTCAATTTTTTTCTCCTCCCTCATTCCTATCCCAATCAATTATCAAATCTTATCAATCCCACATCTTCATCATCTTGCACATCCACTAGCAGCTGCTATTCCAAAGTCAGGTACTTCCAGTTTTTGTTATTTTTCTTAACTCTATAATAGAATTATTATATATATTATATGCTATATATATAAAAATATATAGTACATTATATACATTTGTATGATATATAGCATATTATGTTATATATTATATAAATATATAGTATATTATATATACTATATATAAATATAATATATACAGCATAATATATAAATGCATAGTATATTATATATGCTATATATGTAATGTATATAATAGCATCATAAAAGCATCCTTCATCCAGATCCTCTTCCTTATCGCTATATTCAACCAACACATTTTTACCTATTTTCCTTAATGCATGATTCAGTTGTTCACTCTTTGATGGCTTCTCATTGTATCCCTTCCCCCTATACATACGCACACACACCCACACACGGACACCCCTTCCCCTAGACTTCAACACTCTCCACTATTATTCTTACTATTTAGCAAAAAGAGAGAAATCGGAGGTTATTCTTCTACTGCTGGTTCAACATTTTATTTGTTCTTCTTCGACTGCCAACTTCTTCACAAGAGTCCCCACAAGTAAAGTAATGCTATGTTCATTCCTTCAGTTGCTCAGACTAAAAACATTTTAGCCTATGATTTATTCTTATGAAAGGAGTCTAAAAATTAAGCTTAAAATTATGATAAAGTCCAAAGTATTTGATTGTGGGTAGGATTTAATGATAAATTTAAGAGTATCTCTGTTCAGATTTTGAGTAAATTCGAGGTCAGAAACACCTCAATTTTCTTTTCTTTTTTTTGGAGACAGAGTCTTACTCTGTCACCAGGCTGAAATGCAGTGGCGCGATCTTGGCTCACTGCAACCTCCGCCTGCCAGGTTCAAGCGATTCTCCTGCCTCAGCCTCCCGAGTAGCTGGGACTCCAGGTACATGCCACCATACACAGCTAATTTTGTATTTTAAGTAGAGACGGGGTTTTATCATGTTGGCCAGGATGGTCTCAGTCTTTTGACCTCGTGATCCTCCCGCCTCGGCCTCCCAAAGTGCTGGGATTACAGGCATGAGCCACGGCACCCGGTCAGAAACATCTCAATTTTCTATACGCATTGGAACAAAGGGAATTGTATCAGGCCATTTTTATGTTGCTAAAAAGAAATACCTGAGGCTGGGTAATTTATAACGAGGTTTAATTGGCTCATGGTCCTGCTGGCTGTACACAAAACAAAGTGCTGGCATCTGCTTCTGGTGAGGCCTCAGGAAGCTTACAATCAGCATGGAGGGTGAAGGGGTGCCAGGATGTCACATGGTGAGAGTGGGAGCAAGAGAGGAAGAAGGGAGGTGCCACACACTTTTAAACAACCAGATCTCACAAGAACTCACGAATGGCACCAAGCCATTCACAAGGAATCCACTCCCATGACTAAAACACCTCTCACCAGGCCCCACCTCCAACACCAGGGATTACTTTTCATCATGAGATTTGGAGGGGACAAACATCCAAACTATTTCAGGATTTCATCATCTGTCCTAAATGAGTGGCCAGAACTTGGTGGCTCCATGGATCTGTAGAGGATTTCCTGAAAGACCAAAGTTCAGTAGACATACAAAAGAGCATCTTTCTGATCTGCTGCCTGAGGCCTAATAATTCTTTCTCCGGAGACATGTCAGATATTGATGTTCAAACCCATCCTCCGGGTCTTCAATCCAGTTGGACTAACACAGGACTGTAGGAAAACCCATCATGATACTAATGATCCAAGAGGGATTTCCCTATAATAAGTATTCTCGGGCCGGGCGCGGTGGCTCACGCCTGTAATCCCAGCACTTTGGGAGGCCGAGACGGGCGGATCACGAGGTCAGGAGATCAAGACCATCCTGGCTAACACGGTGAAACCCCGTCTCTACTAAAAAATACAAAAAACTAGCCGGGCGAGGTGGCGGGCGCCTGTAGTCCCAGCTACTCGGGAGGCTGAGGCAGGAGAATGGCGTGAACCCGGGAGGCGGAGCTTGCAGTGAGCTAAGATCCAGCCACTGCACTCCAGTCTGGGCGACAGAGCAAGCCTCCGTCTCAAAAAAAAAAAAAATTATTCTCCTTTCTAGACATTTATAAAGACACTAAAGCATAATAGTAGGAAAAGTATGTATGAGCTTAGGAGTATGAGGACTTCGATTTAAATAGTAGATTTGTGATATTGAGCTTAATATTGTGACATTTAGTCAGTATGATCCTCAGTTTCCTCTTCTATTAAAAAAGTAGCTATAATTAAATATATGACACTCTATAAATTGGGATCTGAACAAGAACACAGAAATTACTTCGAATATGCTTAATAGAGGGAATGTAGCACAGGAACTGGTTATACAGGTGATGGAGATTATAAGCCAAACAGCAGACAATGGGGTAATCCAGCCATGAGCAACAGCACGGAGTTTCACCATCCCTTGACTGGAGAGACTAAGGGCGGAGAGAACCTTAGTTATTTTGGCACCTCCAGTGGAGCCACCAAGTGGAAGTTTGAACCATGGCCTGCCAGTCCTAGGGGAGCTGAAGCCATAGAGAAGATGCAGCCCAAAGCAGAGAGGGAGCAGAGAAACAGACTGGCTCCTCTCCTCACCCTCACCCCCACCAGTGCCTGAATGTCCAGACCCGGCCCAGAACCAGTGGCCAGGAGAGGTTGCAGTCTCCCTGCAATACTGACAGAGCAGAGGGAGGGTGAGGTGGGATCCAAGAACAGCAGCCCCAAGGCCTGTCCAAAATTTCATAAAATTAGTGTGAGAATTAAAGACCACATCATATAAAAGCATCCATCACAAGGCCTCATGCATACTGAGCTTTCAACAAAATGTTGTTCGTTTGATTAATATGGTGCCATCCAAATAGACGGCACGATAACTCACCATGTTACCAAATCTATTGGTACAAAGTAAGGTTGCTATAACTTTTTCAGGAATAGTGAAAAACAAAAACAAAAAGCCCTTCAGCAAAAATACATTACCAGCTTCCAAAGGAGAAGCTGCAGATGGTATTTGTGATTTTCACAGAAGTGTCTCAGTTAAATGAATTACTTATCTATTAAATGTTTAAGCTGGCAGCTCTTTTTGTCTAATGTGATCACTTCATGCAGAAACCAACAACCAATTAAATCAGAACAAATGACTAGCTAATCTCTAAGGTTGCTTCTGGCTCTACCATTCTGATTGTTCAGTCGCATCAATGATAAAATGATAAAAGGTTTTGGGTTCTGCCATTCCTCAGTCCAGAGTATTACCTGAATCAGTATCAAGAATACATTGTCTTCCAAACATCTCAAATACACACTAGGCAGAGTAGCATTTATTTTAATTTTCGCACCTTTAAAGAGGACTTTTCCAAGATGATTTACTTGAGAAATGCATTTTTCCATACCATAAATGAACACCGAAGAGACCTATAGTTTGTTTTAGGTTTTCTCTGCTCCTAATGCAAATATTTATATATTCTGGATATGATTTGGTATGGATTTCTTAGGCATAAACTAATTGGGGAATATCTCCTGAGTATAGTGATGCTCTTTATTATCATCAACATCATCATCATAGATCATATTTATATGGTGCTTATAGTGCCTGGCATTATTCTGGGTATTTTACATATATAAACTCATTTAATTTCAAGTTTATGAGGTAGGTACTATTATATTCCCCATTTTACAGATAAGGCAACTGAGGCACAGAGAGGTTAAGTAACTTGCTTATGGTCACAAAGCTTGTAAGTAGGAGCACTGGTATCTAACCCTGGCAGCCTGACTCCAGAATTCAGGCTCTTAACTAGGGTACTAAGCTGAGGAGGAATAGAAGAGGATATACACATTCTAACACAGACAGTGATAAGCCAGGCTCCTTTCATTTTTATAAGGATGGCTTTCATGACTGACCCCTGCCCACTCCTCCCAAATTAATGTGTCTTCCAATCCCCTCTCCCGACTTGAACCACAAAGGTCTCCATTCCCCCCTCATTATCACCAATATCCTTTCCTCCACAGGGCCTTTGCACGAGCTGCTCCCTCTGCCTGGAATGCTCCTATCCCCTTTCGCCTGGTTGAACTCTCTGTCCCTCAGATCACCGAACTAGCTCTCTCTGGCCATGCCGAACCCTCATAAATAACTCTTGCAGTCCACGGCACCTCTCTTTCCTAGCCCTCATTACAGTTACAATTTGACATTTGTTTTACGTACCTCATGTCTAATTAGCTTCCTGTAGTATCCCCTGTGCCTAGAACACAATTATCATTCAATAAACACTTATTGACTGGCTTATTGATTGAGTAAAAAATATGTGTCACCTCATTGGACTATGAACCTCATGAAGGAGGAAACCATGTTTATTCTTCCACTGTATTCTCAGCACCCAGTAAAATGCCTGACACATAAGATAACATCTATTGAGCAAATGTCTAAGCCAGAGCACAGTTTTACTACCTCTATGACAATTATTTCCCAGGACCCTTAAAAAAATAACCTTCAATTCTTTTTATTTCCAAATAAAAACTCCAATATGAACAGAAGACAGGGATTTCACCATTGTCTTCAGGTGGCCAAATCTGATAGAACATGCAAAAGCAGACGGGCGCGGTGGCTCACGCCTGTAATCCCAGCACTTTGAGGGGCCAAGATGGGCGGATCACGAGGTCAAGAGATCGAGACCATCCTGGCTAACACAGTGAAACCCCATCTCTACTAAAAATACAAAAAAAAAAAAAGTAGCCAGGCGTGGTGGCGGGCGCCTGTAGTCCCAGCTACTCTGGAGGCTGAGACAGGAGAATGGCGTGAACCCGGGGGGTGGAACTTGCAGTGAGCTGAGATCACACCACTGCACTCCAGCCTGGGTGACAGAGTGAGACTCTATCTCAAGAAAAAAAAAAAAGAACATGCAAAAGCTAGATTTCCGCAGGGACCTCCGGGACTCACCCATCTCCTCCACAGGCTGCCTGCCTTCCTGAACAGGAACTCAGGGACGACATCAGTGCAGTTAAGTTTGTATCCTCTGTCATCCTCTGACCCCACTCCCACCACTATCCTCCACCTCTTTGATGTCCATCTTAGACTACACATGTGCTTCTAACAAGTGCAATTCTGAAGAAAAGAAAAGCAAAAGTCAGTGCCATCTGGCATCGTTGGTTTTCATGACTTTGTGCATGTTAAACCCGGTATTTCTATTGATATGGTATTTCCATAAAACAGAAAAGAAAGGAAAGGAAATCACCAAAAGAGTAATAACATCTCCCCACAACTTCTGACAAGATACTTTTCTTCAAGCAAAAAGAATGATAAACAAGACTCCCTCTGTCGCTGATGGGCCACAGGATCGGTCACCATTGTTACAACCCCTTCTGAAAGCCAGAACTCTCTGCTGACACTGGGCCAACCTTTGCTACTGAAAGAAATCAAAACTCCCTCTCTCCCCCAGCTTGTAGACTATGGCAATCCTTTCCTTGTATGAGCAGAAGGCAGAACTTTATCACTCTGGGTTTGAAACCACCCCTAACCCCTGACCCAAGGGGAGCTTGGAACTCACATTTCAGCTGGGAAGGGTTTGCTGACCTCTGGCCTGGAACGCATGAAGCCTCCTCAACCCACAGCCAGAGTCAGTCCTTAACATGGATTCTTGTCATCCCTCTTTCTTCTTGGAGCAAAGACTGTCCTCAAAATAGCTAAACAGATATAGGAGTTGCCAGCAAAAACTGAAATCCAATCTTTTCTACCAAAAATGAAAAAAAAAAAAGAGGATTTAAATGAGCCAGACACAAAAGGACAAACATTGTATGATTCTACTTACATGAGTTATTTAGAGTAGTCAAAATCATGCAGAGTGAAAGGAGAATGGCCAGGGGCAGGGTGGGGTAGAAGGTGGGCAGAGGGAATGGGCGTGACTGTTTTATGGGCATGAAGTTTCAGTTTGGGATGATGAAACAGTTGTGGAGATGGGTAGTGATGATGATTCCACAACAATGTGAATGTCCTTAACACGACTGAGCTGTCCACTTAACAGTACAATAGTTGGCCGGGCGCGGTGGCTCAAGCCTGTAATCCCAGCACTTTGGGAGGCCGAGATGGGCGGATCACAAGGTCAGGAGATCGAGACCATCCTGGCTAACCCGGTGAAACCCCGTCTCTACTAAAAAATACACAAAAAACTAGCCGGGCGAGGTGGCGGCGCCTGTAGTCCCAGCTACTCAGGAGGCTGAGGCAGGAGAATGGCGTGAACCCGGGAGGCGGAGCTTGCAGTGAGCTGAGATCCGGCCACTGCACTCCAGCCTGGGCCACAGAGCGAGACTCCGTCTCAAAAAAAAAAAAAAAAAAAAAAAAAACAGTACAATAGTTTAAATAGTAAATGTTATGTTATGCACATTTACCATAATTAAAAACAAAATAAAACAGAGGCTTTAGGGAACTTGTCCTGGGCATTTTAACACTTTTTAAAAGCTCTATACATTTACTGGCCCCAATAGTTCTTAAGGTTAAAACAAACATACAAGAAACCTTCAAGTCCTTTCCTCTTGAGGAATCTCCTTTGTCACATTTCGACTACACTTTAATACATAAGCTTTAACATGATTTCCTTATCAATCAGACTATGTTGATAACCCCAAACTTCAATAGCTTCAAATAACAGAAGATTATTCATGGCTGTCTCTCTACAGATCCATAATGGGTCACTAATGAGATTCCATCAGGGACCTGGGCTGATGGAGAAGCCCCATTCACCATGCCTGCAGGAAAGGAGAGTGTTGCAAAGCGCACACTGGCTCTTCACCCTTCTGCCCAGAAAAGACCTGTTTCTCTTTTTTTTTTTTTTAATTTTAAATGTATATATCCTTTATTTATTTATTGCTTATTATTATTATACTTTAAGTGCTAGGGTACATGTGCACAACATGCAGGTTTGTTACATATGTATACACGTGCCATGTTGGTGTGCTGCACCCATTAACTCATCATTTACATTAGGTGTATCTCCTAATGCTATCCCTCCCCCGTACCCCATCCCACAACAGGCCCCCATATGTGATGATCCCCACCCTGTGTCCAAGTGATCTCATTGTTCAATTCCCACCTATGAGTGAGAACAGGTGGTGTTTTGTTTTCTGTTCTTGCGATAGTTTGCTGAGAATGAGTGTTTCCAGCTGTATACATGTTCCTACAAAGGACACGAACTCATCCTTTTTTATGGCTGCATAGTATTCCATGGTGTACATGTGCCACATTTTCTTAATCCAGTCTGTCACTGATGGACATTTGGGTTGATTCCAAGTCTTTGCTATTGTGAATAGTGCTGTAATAAACATATGTGTGCATGTGTCTTTATAGCAGCATGATTTATAATCCTTTGGGTATATACCCAGTAATGGGATGGCTAGGTCAAATGGTATTTCTAGTTCTAGATCCTTGAGGAACTGCCACACTGTTTTCCACAATGGTTGAACTAGTGTACAGTCCCACCAACAGTGTAAAAGTGTTCCTATTTCTCCACATCCTCTCCAGCACCTGTTGTTTCCTGACTTTTTAATGATTCCCATTCTAACTGGTGTGAGACGGTATCTCGTTGTGGTTTTGATTTGCAATTCTCTGATGACGAGTGATGATGAGCATTTTTTCACATGTCTGTTGACTATATGAATGTCTTCTTTTGAGAAGTGTCTGTTCATATCCTTTGCCCACTTTTTGATGGGGTTGTTTGTTTTTTTCTTGTAAATTTGTTTGGGTTCTTTGTAGGTTCTGGATATTAGCCCTTTGTCAGATGAGTAGATTGCAAACATTTTCTCCCATTCTGTAGAAAGACCTGTTTCTTCTCCATGCTTACTTCATCAGCCCAAACAGTCATAAGGCCACACCTAATTCAAGGGAGCATGGGACGCAGTTCTTTATTGCACTGCACACCTGGAAGGAGAGTGAGCTGTGGAGTGCCCTTGTGAATCCCACAATATCTTTCTAACCACTGTAGCCTCTCTCTAGGTTTCGCACATATCTTTGTACTATTTCTGAAGTTCATTTTAGTTATAGTTTATATTATAGCACACCTATATATAATTATACATATGCAATGATGTAAATTATAATAATATATCATAATCACAAAGAAACAAAACCTGGTCCTACCATCAAAGGACATTCCCAGCATTCTGCCATGTGTATCATCCCAAAGTTCAAAGACAGTGAATTCACGGGCTGCTCTGTCAACAAAGGAGAAGGAGTATCTCCTCCTCCCATCACCTCCTCAACTCTGTTCTGTCCTTGATCCCAGAAGTCAGAGGAGCCCAAAGCATTAAAAGATAGGTTGCTAAATGCTTTATTTGGAGAAGTGAAAATGTAGTCTTGGCCTCAGAGGAGAAAAAGCTTTAAAAGAAAATAAACCTACCCTTGACATTGATTTACTCTAGGCTTACTGGTCTCATAAGACTGAGAAGCTGCAACATATTTTAGAGGTGCTAGAGATTCCATAAATCCACATGGATGGCCTTCATCCGCTGACACTGAGTTCAAGTGCAGAGCCCCAAGCAAAAACCCCTGATGGTTCTATAATGGCAAGATAAACATCCCTGTCATAGAAGAGCCTCCCCATCCGGACCCTCAGAAAAGCAGGACAAGCTCAGACAGCAGTGAAGCGCAAGCTATTCACTCAGAGTGCACTAAAATTGCAGGACTTCTCAGAGGTTACAGCATCACACTAAATGTGCCGGACAGAAATTAGTGAAAGACATGTACACAGGGACCTCTCTACATGTATACATATGCACACACACAGTCAAATGCAGATTTAGAAAACTTTCATTTGCTGACCTCCTGTCCTCTGTTACCGTTTATTTGCTTTGTAGCAGTATAGTCAATGTTATAAAAGCTCACAACATCATGCCTCATGTCTTCATCCAATATATCCAAATATTAATAGGTAGAGAAACCCTGGCCCTGTTTTATATTGCTTGCTAATGATAGCTTTGGGAAGATTTTCAAGTATCTCTGGCACATGAGCAAAATGTTATAACAACCATTAGCTAAAGCAGAAAAATAAATTTTATAAAGTATTAAATTTGGTCTTTGATGCTGACCAAATAGCAGCACCAATAATATGAGGCAACACATGAGCATATTCAGCAACTCTTTTATATTTTTCTTAAGGTAGGGACAGGATCTCACTGTGTTTTCCAGGCTGGTCTCAAACTCCTGGCCTCAAGCAATCCTCCTGCCTTAACCTCCCAAAATGCTGGGATTACTAGCATGTGCCACTTTGCCCAACCCCAGGAACTATTTATTACTTTGGATTTTATTGTTGTTGTTTCCTTCTTGGGATTTGTTAAATTGCATAAAGAAACATTTCAGTCCCCAGTCATAAACTCAGCTGTTGTCTGAGGTTCACGTATGCACTGGCCAACTCTTAGAGAAAGACTAATTTTTAAATAAATCAACAAAAAATTGCATTAAAATTAAATGAATTAAAATTTAAGGGAGGGATAATCTAAGGGTCTGAGAAACAAGCAAAATTGAATTATCTTATACTAGAGGTCTACAAAGCAAGGAGAACAGTAATAAGAGCTTGAATTTTGAAGTCACAGATGTAGGTTTAAATCATTGCCCTGACATTTACCAATAGCAAGAAAATAACCACATCATAGGGCCACACAAAGTCTCAATTTCTTCACCTGTAAAACAGAGAAAACAGCATCCAATTCCCACAACTGATGTGAGGATTAAATAAAATAATCCATACAAAGCCTTTAGTAGAATGCCTAGTACATACCAAGTGTTCAGCAAAGGTCATATGTTACCACTGATAGTATTTGATAGATTTACAAGGAAGGGAATTCTTTAACTAAAATCAAAATCAAGGGATGTCTTGACAAGTAGCCAAGTGTCCCAAGATGCTGAAAGACAATGTGAATCTGACATTCTCAGTGGCATAATTTTCTGGCTTCACAGTCTATTCATCTGGAGATTGGAGGTGACAGATCTGAACTCTTGGCTTTGGTGTCTATTTGCTGTGCACTGAAAACAGTGAGTTTCTGTTTGTAGAGATTATTCTGTTGCTTGAACTATAGGGAAAACCAGTGGGCACATTGCTAATAAAGCTGTACCTCTGGCCTGCAGGCTTCCTGAATACCAATGGGTATTAAAGTTTAAGAGAAGGGGACCATAGCTTTCATGGATGCAAACAGATTAATGACAAGAAGAAAACTTGGGAGAGATCAAGTGTTTTCTGTGGCCTCCTCTAACAGACTCAGAGCCATGGGTGCTACTGTTTTGTAAACAGAAAACCTGCATTTAGATACTTGTTTTCAGTGTCTTCTCCTCTTTTTAACTAATGATGTCCCTATAACATGTCCTCTCATCCGGCCCAATAGCCTGAGGAATCTTCCTCAATTTCTCATTAGGAAGTAACTCAACCTTCAGTTCTTAGCCCAGGTTCTTAGCCCGGGTTCTTAGCCCCATCTGCAAATTTGAATCACCTGGGAAGCTTTTGAAAGTCCTGACACACAGGCCACACCCAGACCAATTGAACCTGACTCTCTGTAGGAGGTATCCACCCATCCGGAAGTTGTAAAACTCCCCAGATAATAACAGTGTGCAGTCAATGTTGAGACCCACAGTTGAGCTAAACAATGTAGATATCATTATGTCTCACAATACATTGAGAAAACAAAGACAAGCCCAAATAGAGGTTAGTAATCAGTTAATCCTGAAGATTCACCCAATAAATTGACAAGTCAGATGTTGCTGGCAATCAAGTTGATGTGCGCACACACACACACACACACACACACACACACACCCTTCTGCCTGCCCTAGTTTGTTTTGATTACCATCTGGGAGAGGTATTTCTGCCCCTCTTTCTTCTCAGGAAGTTTACTGTCTGTACATATCTCATACCCTCCACATGATGATTTAGAAGACTAACTCCTCAAAGAGATGGTAACCCTTGAGATAATAGAAAATAAGCAGGTAAGGACCTTTTCTCCTTCCTCCAGTAGATGAGGGGCAGTAAGCAGATCTGGGTGGCCTCAAAGTCACATCAGAGCAGAAAGGAAATTAGGAGAGATAACCCCACCTTCTGTATTTGCTATGTAAAGCACTCAGAAGATAACTACATCAGCCGTCTTATGAAATGAGAGAAGATAAATTTTAATCTAACTTGTATTTTAAGGACTCCAACTTGATAAAGTTGAGAATATTCATGTTTTATTTTTCAGCTTTCAGAATCAGCAAGGACACAGAAAGCAATGAATCCCCTTCACTTCTACTTCTGAGCCACAGACAATCACAGATAATCCCTGACTTCCCTCCCTCTGCTCTAGCTCAGAAACTAAGACTGTGGATTTGCTTGGCACCTTCCTTCAAACCAGTTTGTTTGCATATTTTTGCCTGGTTGAAAACCATTTTTGCATTTTCTCTGGCCCAGTTCTTGGCAACAGAGTCTCCTCCGTGACTGGGGTTGAGAATAGTGAAGCAGAGAGAGCCTTTTGCCTGGCACATGGACTTCCGGTCTACAGGACTCCAGGTGAAGGCACCTGCTTCAAAGGCAGCAAGAGGAGCCGGGGAGAGAGACAAGCAAATGCAGTGACAGGAAAAGAGACAGGCTAGGAGTGGCCTTGGGCCTCTTGTGGTTGGCTGATTCAGCTTGCATATGCAGAAATGAAAAACAGCTTCCCATGGAAAACAGGGTCTCAATTTAAACGTACGTGTAACAATAGACTGCTGTGCCAGGGGAGTGTGAGCCTGGTTAATTTTTCTCTGAGGGCCCCACAGAAGATGGTTTGGGAGCCAAAGCCCTGAGGGTTTATGGACCATGACAGATGGCCATCCCCATACAGTCCACAGCACCATTCTGTGTCCTCCTGGACCATGACAGATGGCCGTCACCATACAGTCCGCAGCTCCGTGTCCTCCTGTGCCTCCTTATCTGTGGTCTCTTCCCCCTCTCTTTCCTTCCTTTTAATCCCAGGGCTTGTTCAAGGTTTATAATCATCAGGCTGACTATACAGCACCAAGGTACTCTCTTTTCTTTTCAGGATTCAGAGAGTGTCCTCAGTTCTAAAGTCCCTTTAGTAAGCAAAGAATCACCTAATTTTACAGACTTTAGGTCCAGTTCTTATCTTTCTTCTTTTAAGACTAGTCATTTTTAATCCCCTTTAATTTGTTCTTGCTAGTTTCTTGCCTGCTTCTTCTGTTTCCCTTTCTACCTTTTGTCTCCAGTTCTTGGTTATTGTAACCATCAGCATTATTTTGACAACAGTGGTGCTATTTCTTTGTTCCCTTATTAGGTGTTAGGTGCTAGGTATTTTATTGTTGTTGTTCTTTTTAATTTCTTTTTGGTCAATTTCCTCTCTGTGACTCAGTTTCCTTATCTGCAAAATAGGGATAATAATAAAGAGCTATTGTAAGGATGAACAAGTTAATTTTTGTAAAACACTTAGAACAGTGCCTGTATGTAGTAAGTGCCAGACAATGTATGCTGTTGGCATTGTTATTTACATTAAGTTGTTGGCTTGGAAATACAAGTGGGGTCAGAGGTGAGTGGAAGGAGTGGAAAATAAGTAGAAAGCAGGAATATTTTGAATGTCTACCTGATAAATACAGTCCATAGTGATTCTTACATAATTTTACTGGTTGCAAGAAGTTCAAAATTCAAGACATAGATTAATCTCTTTTCACACTGCTATAAACACTACCTGAGACTGCATAATTTATGAAGAAAATAGGCTTAACTGACTCACAGTTATGCAGGCTTAAGAGGAAACATGACTGGGAGGCCTCAGGATACTTACAATCATGGTAGAAGGTGGAGGGGAAGCAAGCACATCTTACCATGGCAGAGCAGGAGAGACAGAAGAAACGGGGAAGTGCCACACACTTTCAAACAATCAGGTCTCCCGAGAACTCACTCACTATCACAAGAATAGCAAAGGGGAAAATCTGCCCCCACAATCCAATCACCTCCCACCAGGCCCCTCCTCCAATTCAGCATGAGATTTGGGTGGAGACACAAATCCAAACCATATCATAGATTTTGGATTAGTTTCCCAAAAGGCCATTACATTGTATTTGTCCAAATTGTAGCAGGTTTCACTCCTTTCACTTAACATGGAGAGACTTGCCTTATAACTCAGACCCCTAAGTTTGGTGTTTCATTTTCTGCAGGTGCTCAATGTTATCAGGTTATGAATTGAAGTAAGTTTCTCCATATCTTTAATGCTGAATGTGTCTTCTGACCTACCAGTGTCTGAAGGGTCAACTGAGTCCCTAGAATGTCTGCCTTTCTGGATTAAAGAGACCTTTTATTAGACCCTGGCAACATCTAAAATGTGCTCCTTTAGTTCTTTCTTCATACACATAATTTATGATCTGTGCGCAGCCTCTCACACGGGTGCTTTCCAGTGACCTCCCGTAGGTTAACTCTTCATTTTTTGGAAGATGTTTTTCTCATCTACTCTGATGACCAGCTGGCCTCAGCCAGGTGGCCACAGAGGGCTGTTACCCAAACACCTGGCTGTTTTGATCTGCCACACACATTTTTCCAGGCCTTATTATAAGGCTTTTAAAAAAAATAGTGGCCAAATGTTCCTTTCCATTTTCTCTTCTCAGTGACTAAGCCCATTGCCTCTTTCTGTGTCTTTAGGAAAATCAGACCCACAAAGAACTACCCTCAACCCCATACAAGAGCAGACTACTGAGCAGATTTGGGACACATGACATTCTAGATTTTATTCCAGCTTAATTTAACTTGCTACATTATTTCTTGTCTATGACCTCCTATTAAATGAATACCATATTTTTCTCAGCAGCTGAATGTGGCAGCAATCCCTCAGGCAATGTCAACATGGAACTTCCTGCATGTTCCAGGAATGGTGCCTAGGAGCTGGGGATAACCTAGACACAGCCTCTGCTTACCTGTAACTTAGAACACTATCTTTGGCCTCAAGATAACTTTGATAAGAGATAAACATAGAAATTGTTCTCTACTTCTAATGCTCATTAGAAAAGTCCCTTAAAGAAAAAACTCCTTTTTCTGAGCTAGCCTTAAGGTGTGGAGCACAACCGCAGTATTTAGGTAAGGATTGCCTTAGCTGTATGTATACTATGTGTATTTAATTATATTTGTATCTAGCCTTAAAGGCAAATCTGATGCTTCAAATTTGGGAGGTATAATATTACATGCAACAGACCCCTGGTGTAAACTGATTTCAACTCTTTGAGTAACTCCAAATAGTAATTAAGAACTTAGGAGTTGTAGCCAAACAGTGTGGCTTTAAATCCTACTTTTGACACTTACTGACTTTGGCAACCTTATTCCTTATTAACCTCTCTAACCCCCCTTTTCTCCCTTCTCTCTGAAAGGCAATAGTACCACCTGTGTTACGGAGTTGTTATAAATATCTGATATTAATATATTTCAGATACAGTGCCCTGGCACTCACTGGGCAATCACTAGAGGTAGTTAATAGCTGCGACTGTTGTCATCATTACAATGTGTGATAACATGTCATTTTACCCATGTACATTTTGAATTGCACACGCTCTGAGAGTGGTGTGCAGGAGGAACTCAGTTAGTGAATAAACTTACTTACCAGCTCAAGAAACTTTGCTGAGTTGCTACTCATGGTTAGTAACCCTTGAATGGCAAAATCTTTGTTTTCTTGTTAAGAAAAAAATGTGCATCACATGAAAAAGATAAATGGATGTATATTTCAGTGAAGATATGATTTAGGAGAACGCCAGTCAACTGTATCGACATTTCTATATTTCTAATTTCAAGGAATATTTGAACATCTTAAACATATTTCTTATAGATACTACTGTTTTAATCATATTTTATTATTTTGTAATCCTTATAACAAAGAGGATAGATTTTGCTAAGTGAAAGTGAAACACTGTTTCCTACTAGATGAAGTGATAAGAGCAGGGGTCAGCAGACAAACAAAAAAGGAGTAGCTGGCACTTCTTTTTCTTCCTCAGAGATTGATGATGGGAGGATCAAGGGCTCCACAAACAACTTGGGAGGGTGAGCCACAATTCTAGGAAAGAGAACTGTCATTCTAATCTTCTAGCTGCTAAGGAACATTCAGTGGCTCTGTGAATGGCCAGCTGTGATAGCACAATCACAATTTATAGCTGATCTTTAGAGGATCCACTAAGACATTTCCAAGGAGTCTTGTGGTTGTCATGGAAATGTACACTCAAATTGTCTTCAAGAGAACCTGTTGTGGGGGCATGATTGGCTTATAGGTTCCAGCTGCCATCTTTCCCTTTGAATGTACCACTCTAAAGCTATCCTTCCCCCAGACTACTAGCAAGTGAGCTAGCAAGTGAGCATGGTAAGAGGGCAGGTGTGAGGGCCAGCCCATTGCTGCCCAGTGAGCATTCTTCTAAGAGACACTTTTGCTCAGGGAACCCATCATCCTGGCTGAAACTTTCTCAGAGCTGTGCTACAGTCTCAGACCTTGTCTACCCAATTCTTCCTTCCCTCTCTCCTTTTACAGGTGTCAGACCTGCCTTGTAGTCTGAAGACTCTCCCTGCCTATAATTGCTCCCTTTCTCTTTATCTTCCTAGGCATTTCCTCCAATAAAACTTGTAGGTCTTATCCCATCTTGGCTGCTTCTTGGAGGATTTGAACTGGCATTCCTGTCCACCAGATATGATTCACAAAGTAATTGGGTATATTAGTCTCTGAGTGGAAAATCAATTAGTAGTGACTGCCCAGAGCACTCTCTTGTGAAAGTCTCTGAGACTAAGTCTGGGACCCCAAGAAAGTGTGCTACAATTGATTATCAATGTCTGCAATGGGCATAGAAGGGAATAGAAAGGCACGCATGCCTTGTATTTATCTATCATGGACACAGTAGCTAGGTAATGCTAGCCTAGGCTTTTAACTTTCCTATCAAGTTATTTAGTGTTGTTAAATTTTAAAATTCGAAATGTTGTAAAATTGCAGTTAAAATGCAGAACTCTTAGCTAACTATCAGCGCCTCTAAACTCGACATCTTTTTGCATGGCAAGCTAAAAGTAAAGCAAGGTAGAAGTTTTTACTTTTTTTTTTAATTTTATTTTTAATTTTGTGGGTACACAGTAAGTATATATATTTATGGGGTTCATGAGATATTGTCACACAGGCATACAATGTATAATAATCACATCAAGGTAAGTGGACATCCATCACCTCAAGAATTTACCATTTCTTTGTGTTATAAACAATCCAATTATATTCTGGTATTTTTAAATGTACAATAAATTATTGTTTACAGTAGTCACTCTGCTGTGCTATCAAATACTAGATCTTATTCATTCTATCTAATTACAGTATATTTTTGTACCTATTAACCATCCCCACTTCCCCCTTCCTCATCCCCACCCCCACCCCCACCCCCATCCCTGCCACGCTTCTCAGCCTCCAGTAACCATCATCCTACTCTCTATCTCCCTGAGTTCAATTATTTTAATTCTAACTCCCACAAATAAGTAAATAAGTGGTAATCTATGAAGTTTGTCTTTCTGTAACTTGATTATTTCACTTAACATAAAGTCTTCCAGTTCTAACAAGGTACATATTTTAAGCCTCAATTTCTTCATCTATAAATAAGATCTAAATATTTACTACTTCCCAGAATTATTGTGAAGTTTAAACAAGATTATATTAGAAAAGCTTGCAGCAAAATATTATGCTATTTTACAAGAACTCAGTGTTAATGTTTAATATTATGGTGTCACTTGACACATAAAACCATAATTTTAAGGTGCATATCTTTATGTATTATACTGATTAATAGTTAATTCAAGACAGCAGAGCATGGCTTTCTCATACATTTAACTAAGGGATATGACAAACTCAACCAAAGTAATACCATGGTTGGGTTTTTCTCCCTTCTTTCTGTAATATGGGCGTCTCACATGGATTAGACTGTTATTAGAAGCTCAGGTCATTTACATAGTGTATAAATAGCTAGATGATGAGACAAATAACATTCTTTGAATTCTGGAAGGACCATCCTTTAATTTGTCATCAGTGAGAGAGACTGAAGCATAACACTGTAAATTAATAATAACCTCATTGCACTTCCTATAAACTCAATAAAAAGTTCTCATCAAAATTAATACATAAGGGATACTAATTTTAAGATGATGGGACTTCCTTTTGAAAAAAAAAATAATAATAATATATTTTTGGTCAGTTCCATCTGCCAGGTCTTCCAAGTCATGTCATTACCCTCCAGGAGTATGTTCCCCAGGCTTCTCTCCCTGTCTGAGCCACCTCCTACACACACGGCTTCATTCCAGGTAAACTCGTTTACTATTTCACTGGGAAAATTAAGCCATCAATCTTCAACTCCCTAAGCTTCTTTCTCCCACCCCTATAAACTTGTCTATATCCAACCCATCTCTGCTCTTCTAGGCTCTCTTCCAGTTCAAGCTTAATCCTTCTTTATGAAGCTTGATCGCTTTCCTCTATGATGGAAGCTTGTTCAGTTATCATTCCTTCTCCCTCCTTGTTTACATTGGAGTTTTTATTATGCCAGGCCATATTCAACAGCATAGCACATGCATGTTAAGTCATCTCTCACTTCAGAGAGCCCTCACCCGATCCACATCTCCTTCTTCCATCCTTCCTGTCATGGGACAGTTTCACATAGTTTTAGGTTCCACTCTTTTACCTCCAAGCTGTCCTTCAAACTCTACAGTCTGATTTCTACTTTGAGCTCACTCCACTGAAGCCACCCTGATAAAGGGTACTACTGACCTAATGTGCAAATCCTATGAATATTTTAAGTCTTTATCTTACAGGATTGCTTGGAAGCTCTCAACATTACTGATGGTTTCTTTCTAGAAACTTCCTTTATTGGTTTCCATGCTACCCCTCTCTCTTTACATTCCTTCTACTTCTACTACCATGCTTTCTTATTCCTCCTTTGGCAACCCTTCTTTCTCTGACCATTCTTTCACAACTCATTGAGCAATTAGTTATTGAGCAACTGCTATGTGTCAAGCACCTTTACAGGACTGAGGTGAAAGGTTGAACCAGACACAGACCTTACTAGCAGGAACTAAGCACAAAGGGAACAGAGAGGCAAACAGTCCATTTTACTTAGTACAATAACTCTAAGAAAGCATCTAGAAGGGTACTTTTCCTGGGGAAGAGACTGTTTTAGAGGTAGGTTTTGAAGGATCAGTAGGAGTCTGCTAGGCTCAGAGAGAGCAAGGAATGTTCCTGGCAGAGGAGCAACTTGTGAAAAAGCTGGAGGTTAAGAGAGAATGTGTATCCGGAGAATCTCAAATGGATTAGGTTGACTAGTGCATGTATTGCTGAGAGGAAATGGCGTTAAGATGAGATAAAAGGGATAACATGATAATAAAGGCCCACAAAAATATCTGCTGTTACCCACATTTCTATACTCAGATCTCTTTCCAGTTTCATCCATTCCTGCTGCTTTGCCTCTCCACTGGATGTTCATGACTCCTGAATCCATAACACTGGTCAGGACCTCATTGCTGAGTACTGGGTCCCTAGGTCCAGCAGCCGATAATAAGTACCCTTCCATCTGGATGTCCCACAGTCACTTCTAATATGTAGGAAACAAAATTCATAATTTGGCTCTCTCACTGCCTAAAAACAAAACAAAATGCCTTGTACTCTTTCCGTATTCCCTATTTTAATGCATAATACTGCATTCTATTACTAAAGCAAGAAACCTGGGAATCATCCCTGAATGATTCCTTTATCTAGCACAACATTCAGGTGGGGACTAAGGTTCCATAAAGTAAACTTTTTTTATTTGTATTATGTATTATGTCTCCTTCTTTCTTTTCCCTCCACTCTCGCTAATTTAGTTCAGATTCTGCCATCATTCCTCACCTGGACAACGACTCTTTACTAATTAATCTCCCTGCATGTAACTGGAGAGCATCCAGTCTACCCTCTATAAAATGCATTGAGTGATGGATCTAAAATAGTGCTTTCCCAACCTTAATGCTATCCAAAAAGTAACCTGATTTGCCAAAACATGGGCCCCTTTCCTGGAGACTCTTATTCAGTAGCTCTGGGTGGGGTCTGAGAATTTACACTTCTAATAAAGCTCCAAGGTGATGCTAACACAGCAAAAATACAAGCCACACGTGGAACAGTGCTGATCTAAAACCATCTGATACAGTTACTCTACTTCTTAAATTCCTCAATCATTCTCTATTGCTTAGGGAACTTCAAAGGCTTCACTTTGCGATTCAAGACCCTCCATGATCTAGCCACTGCCAAGCCCTGCCACAGGGTTTCTCATCACGCCCCTGACCTGCATGTGCCATCTGCAGCTCTTCTGAGCTACTTGCAGCTTCCTAAATTCATTCTGCCTTTGCCCATGCTCATAAATCTCCTGCCAGCACCCCTGGCCTCACTGTCCTCTTCCTGGCAAACACCTAACCACCTTTTCAAACTCATCTCAAAAATAGCATCCACAGTGAATCCTTGTGCAAGCCACCTCCCCGCTCCATCCCCCCAAAACTGACAATTCTCTCTTTTGCAACTGCACTATTTAATCACTTATATTTATTATGAATCCATAAACACTTCACTTTACATACTTACATAACTGTCCGCTATTTGTCTGCTTGACAACTGCATGCTCTTCAACGACAGGACTATGACTCATTTATATTTGTGTCTGCATACACTGTAGTATCCTTTACCTAGCAGGTGCTCAATAAATGCTGAATGAACAAATATCATCATAGTTACCATTCATTAGTATTTACAATATGAAAATCATTGTGCTAGACACTGTACATACATACACAGATATAATATATACATATAAATTCATTTAATCCTCACAAAAACTCTAGGAGGTACATATATTATAATCCCAATGTTACAGGAAAGGAAACCAAGGTTTATAGAATTGGAGAACCTTTTTTGCAAGGTCACATATCTAGTAAATCCCATATGTAGTAAGTAATAGAGTCATAAATTAAAGTCACGTCTGATTTTAGACTCCAATCACTTCACTACTGTGCCCTTCTAAAGTGTAACCATGTCATCAAATTAGCATGTTTCCAAGGGTTCCACCTCAACATCATACTGTTCTATAGTTAAGGACCTCAAACATTAAGAAGAAATAACCTAAGTATAGAAGACTCCACTAAATAAATCCATAAAACACCATACCCGGCTTATGAAAATCTTCATTGCTTTTGTTCCTAGTACGTTGTCACTTTTGGTTTTAAAATAAGAAATTAGCATACCAGCAATAAATATCTAGGTCTTTGCCCTGTATATTTTAAGAGGAAACAGTCCTTTGTAATAATAATAATTATTATCATGGCATTATTCTACCCCAGCATTTGTCAAAGAAAACTAGCTCTTGGAGATGCTCCAGGAAAAATAAATGGTCAAATAAATTTGGAAACCCCATACCATAGAGTCTGCTTCCTGGAGATTCATAATGCATGTATGTTAAAATCTTCTAGACATCCTGCAGTTTAGATCTGAAAAAAGCTACATATATTCCTTGAGTGTCCCAAACATATTTGATCATAGAACCCTTTACAAAGAACTAATGTTCTGTAGAGCACGCTCCAGGGAACACTGATTTTAGCCATGTCTTTTTGGCTTAAAATAAATGGCACAAAGCTGCACAGCTGACATTTTTTGCCATGTCCACATACTTTGAACTGAGCCAGTTCCACTTAGGGGATCCTTAGTCATGAGCTCATCACTTTCATTGTCTCTGAGCACCAAGAGCTGTATTTTTACTATTTTACTTGCCAAGCTTTGAGACTTTGTATCATAATTTTTTTCATGTTAGAGAGAAATTTTATTGGGTTCTTAATATATGGATCACAAAAGGATATACAATCCTTAAAGGGGTTGGTGTAAAAGTTAAAGTGGATGGGAATATAATAAAGGGTAAGATTAGCATTATGGTCTTTACAGCTATGTCCCAAATTTAGCTCTAACTTTCCAATGGCTAAAGCAAAAAGGGAAAAAATTTTACAAAATGCATCATGTCCTTAAAAGGAAGACAAACCAACCACTCAGTAGGAAAATGGGTTTTCCTGGTACTGAGACATCAGAGCAATATCTCTTGTGAGACATTATGGGGTGTGGTGGACAAAGCCATTAAACACATCCCACAGTAAAATCAATTGCAAAGGATGCTCAGCTGCTGTTTAGGAAAACCTGTGCTGTGAACCAAGAGCAGTTCAAACTGAAGTGCAGTTAAGCTAAAGCACTTCCATAAGGAATGAGGCAGACAGTTCTCTGATGGTCTTCTTAATCCAAGGGAAAAACTTTTCTATCTAGAGGAGTGTGTGGACTGTAACATCAGCAAATGCTCCTGCATAATTATTTCTTGCAACAAAGATTTGATAGGGATTGGATGGAAAGAGATCAGGGACTGGAGGTTAGATCATCAGTGTTGTTGGTTAAGAGCAGATCCATATGCTTTGATATTGAACAGTGGTCTGGGGGAGAGGTGAAAATAACAGCCAGCTGTAAGAAATATTGGTTCACCTTTCTTAGTCTGTTTGCGCTGCTATAATAAAATATTATAAGCTGAGTAGCTTATAAACAATAGAAATTTCTTTCTTCCAGGTTTGGAGACTGGAAAGTCCAAGATCAAAATGCAGGCAGGTTCAACAACTGGTGAGGACCATACAAGGCACCTTCTCACTATGTCCTTACTTGGTGGAAGGGGCTGGCAGACTCCCTTTTATAAAGGTACTGATCCCATTCATGGAGGTGGAAACAGTTCCTAAAGGCCCCACCTCCAACTGACCTTGGTGGCTAGTATTTCAACATATGAATTTTGGGGGGATACAAACATTCAGACCACAGCACCAGCCATATGGAATATGAATCTATTTGAAAAGATTCCAGATTCCAAGATACCTGCAGGAGTAGAGGGAGGAGAGTTCCACACAGCTTGCAGGCCAACATGTGCTGAGCCAACTTGTCCCCTTGGCAGCCCATGAGTCAGCTGCACAATCATGCTTGCTGCTCACCACTCATTTCTGGCTCCATCGAACATTTCATCGGCTTTTCAGTGTCTCTTCTGTGCACGCTGTTTGACTAAACTCTTTGATCTAGATCGGCACAATTAAACATTTCTGACAGTGGCATCACTGGCAATGTATAACATGAAACCAGGCAGAAGAAACAATAGAAGGCTATTTTCCAGCCCTTTAAAGTTAACTCTGAGAAATTCATGTTTCATGGATCTCTGGCAGTCTCATTTCCTCATCAGCCAACCTAAGCCATGCTCAGGTAAAGTTGCTATGGCTTTTTCCATATAACGGTTAAGACAAAGCTACGAGGAATAAAATTGCACCATAAATAATTTGGAAATTCCTTAATGGACAGTTTCCAGGGCACAATCTAAGACCTCATATGCTTAACAAATCACTTAAAAGTGAAATAATTGAGTCTTAGAAACCAAATACATCAGCCTTATAGACTTTTTTAACTCACATAAATTATGTTTTGAGCGGTCTTACCTCTTTTCTATGTCCCTATCAACTGTGTTCTCAAAGCAAGCAAATAGGAGGTAATACAAAATGTAAAGACTACTATGGTTTGAATGTAAAATTCAAAAACTCACGTGTTAGAAACTTAATCCCCAGCGCAATGGTGTTGGTAGATGGGACATAATGAGAGGTGTTAGGTCATGAGGGCTCTGCCCTCATGAATGGATTAATGCTGCTATAAAAAGGGCTTGTCGGAGTGGGATCCCTCTCTTCTGTTCATCCTCTTCTGCCATGTAAGGACACGTTGTTCCTACCCTCTGGAAGATCTACCATTCAAGGCCCATTTTAGAAGCAGACAGACCAGGCCCTAATCTGCCAGTGCCTTGATCTTGGACTTCCCAGCCCCCAGAACTGTAAGAAATAAATTTCTATTCTTTACGATGACCCCATTTCAGATATGGTATTCTATTATAGCAGCACAAAACAGACAACAAAAACTAAATCTGAGCTAGTTAGGTAACAGCATTTCACTGACAGAGAACTTTACAGAGATTTTAAAACTTTCCATGACAACTGTCATCCAAGATTTCAATTTGTTCCAGTCATCAATCTTGCTTTTAGTGACTTTGGTGCTTGTAGAACTGAAAGGTAGAGCCTCCTACTCTCTTCCCTCTATCTGGAAGGCAAAACTCTCTAAATGTATTATATATATAAATGTCATATTTATATGACATTTATGAGGAATTCAAGCATAAAGCTTTGATGAACAGAAAATTGATCCTATGATATGCATGAAAAGGCTAATAAAAGGCCCAGTACATCAGCAAACAAAAGTTTACTATGTTGCTGAGAATATGTTAATATCGCATTTCATTAAAAGAACAATCATAAGTAAAACATGACTCATTTGAAATTTGGTAGCTTTGAGGGAGAATTTATTATTCAGAGCAGTAATCACATCTGTGTTGCTTTTTCTTCAGCTCCTACAGATTTGACATTGAAAATGAAATAAAAACCAGACTCTCCATTCCCTTTATTTAAGTAAGCATGCACAAAAATAAGCAAACAAGAAAACACTTTTTCCTGTGGCAAAAGCTTTTCATAATTAATCATCATTAAGCAGATCTTCTGCAACTTCATCCTGGCTGGTCACTCCTCATAGAGATTTCATATTATTTTTCACAGTACATTGTGATAAAAATGAACCTTTGCCTTTTTTAAAAACCATCAATTTCTTTTACCCACACTTTACTGATATAGTCACTTCTCATGGCCATGATCTTTTCTTCACCTGGAACTGCTTCATCTCCAAAATCTTAAACTCCAAACTTTTACTTTCTAACCACAAAATGCTATCTCACCAGCTCTCAAATCCCTAAATCAGAATCCTTTGCTTTTAAATTTCATTCAGATTTCATGTGGTTTGACTTCTCACTTTTCTCTTCTTAGCATCAGCTCGTTCTTCCAGGATAAGCCAACAAGTCATTACTTCAACTCCTCACCAGCTGGAATATTTAATTTCTTCACCCACTTAACCTTTTTGCTTATATCTATTTTTCAAATTCTTTAACCCTTTCTCCACCTACTTTCTGTGTTCCTCTCCGCAGACCATGGATCACCTTTGAAAAAGTTGATGCTATCATATCAAATGCTACCACTAAAACTTTGTGGTTTTGAAGTTCCGCCACACCACCTATCAATTTCTTGTCCCGAGTTGGTGAATTTCCCCTTGTATTTCACAAACGGGATATTTTAATATTTCAACCCTATCTCAGAGCCGCTTAGCCCACTCCTTATTTGCTGTTCTCAGGAGATGAGTTTGCCTCTGACATCGCAGAACAATGGAGACAATCCATAATGAATCTTCTCAACTTCTCCCTCCTCACCATCACCAAATTTATCCGTAGTCATGCTTCTTTTTAACCTTATTCCCTGTCATCACTGAGGACTAGGCATTCTCTTTCCGTGCATCAATTTTTATCTTTTCCCATATTTTGGGGGGCTTCTCTATGCATTTTCTTCCGCATTTTAACCTTTTGTTTTCAATAGCTCCTTCCTCTCAACCTCCAAATTTTCTCATTGTTTTCCAATTAATAAAAACCTTCCTTTAATTCAGTGTCTTCCTCTGGCCAGTTTCCCTAGCTCTCTTCTCTTCTCCTGAGCAACCCCTAGAAAGAACAATCCATAGACACATCTCTATTTCTTTATCACACATTCATTTCTCAATTCACTTAAAACTCTTCTAGCACTTTAACCACTTACCTGAAACTGTCTTTCTGAGGTCAACCAAGGGCCTCTTTATCTAACAGTCTAATGACATTTCTCAGTCCTAATCTCTTGGTGCCTTGCTGCACCCAGTGTCACAGCAGTTTGCATCTCCCTGCTTGTGAAACTCTCCTTTAGATTCTGTTCTTTACTGAGAATAAGTATTACCTTTTGGCTAGTATTTCTCAGACCTGCTTCTTCACTATTCTCATTGGATGGGGTTGGAAAGAACCCATTCTAATCATATTTTCTTCTACATATCAGGTGAGGGGAGAGTCTTTTAGGCTTATTTGTAGTTCATTTCCTATCACTCTCACCAAACTGGTAGCTAAATATGTAGTAGAGCTGTGTACTAGTATTTGGTCTATTCCATCCTTCCCCTTTCCTTAAGATGCATCCTCATTTGCATTCCTCACAATAATGCCTGAAGAACACATTTTTCAATGAGCTAGTTAGTAAGCCTGGGGCCTTCATTTAGCATTATACAAAGGTCAAAAATTTTAAAGACACCATAGGGTGTTTTGCATATTTACAGAAAAATAAAAGATAATTATGTGGATGTCATCTTCTTAGCAATCTGAATAATAAATTTATTTTATTTGAATGTATTAATAGTAGTTGTGTTTTTACAAAACACTTGAAAGTCTATGTCATTAGCTCCTGAGGATCTAGCTCCAGGGAAGAGCTGCCAGAAGGGTTCCATTCAGAAATCAAAGTGTAGCCCTTTTGCTTTGTGTATGGAGCCTTCCTCTTTGTAATCCGCCAGGCTCACTGCCAATTCACAGCTCTTCTCCTTCCCTTCCCAAGCAGCAGCCTCTCTGACAAGAACCCTCTTTGCTCCCGAGCAGCCTATTTGAGGGCAAGCCCTTGCCTGTGGCACTGTAACAACAGTGAGGAGAGCCACATCTTAGAGCTAGGAAGCCCCAAAGCCCTTTTCCTGCTCCAGCCTCCCAAAGGGAGATTTACCCACATAATGAAAACTACCTCGAATGTTAAGGAAAGATGTTAGCAATATTTTCTACATTTTCTCTGAGATTACCAAAGTATGAACGTATTGACTTCAAGGGGATAATGTGAGAAAACAAAGTGGCAGAACCAACAGAAACCCATTCTTCCTGCACAATAACATTTTATATTTCTGAAATGATTAGGCAAGGTAGAAATGCACTAGCATTCTGGAAATATGGAGTGACCTTAAAGTGAAACGTCTAAAAGCTGTCCTTTTGAATATCTGTGATCTTTATTCTGAGCTGTTGATTTTTATTTTCCATTTTTAATCCACTTGTCCTCAATATGAATTTGAAAAAAAAAAAAACAAGCTATTCTTTTCAGTGCTACTACAGATCATCAGACCTGGAACCACAAGCATAGATTTTTTTTTTTTTTTTTTTTTTTACACAAGTCCCCTCTCCCCCACCGAGGGGCATGGTACAGGAAATCCATTCTTGCAGCCTGGATGGTGGGGAATCCTTATTTACACCAAGACTGCTGACACAGCAATGCAGAGATGAGCGCTCACAGAAAAATATGACAGAGAAGGACAATAAGACAGAGAAAGACAACCTTTGCCACACATAATTTGCATGAGCGGCTCCTGAGGGGATGGTAGGTGCTGGAAAATGTGCGGAAAGAACAAGCTGTTTGTTTGCCATAAGGAACAGAGGAGCAGAAGCCCAGACACGTGACAAGGCAGTCTGTTGTAAAAGGGCCCTTTCTGTCCCAAACCCAGCAGTTTTTCCCAAAGGCATTCTTCAACCCCCAACATACTGGCACATTCCAAGGGCAACAGATCTCCCAGGCCAGCTCAGCCTTACTAAGGGCAGTGGGATCTGACTAGGCCCAGAAAGAACTCTCTCTAGTAAAGAAGATGGCCATAGAGGCAGTGAGAAGGACGTGTGTGTGTAAGTGACCACAATCTAGAGGTTGTGTGCTATAGGAAGATAAGCCTTTGCAGAAGAGAAAGGAGATGTGCTCTCTAGAGTTCTTACTATTTTTAGTGTCACAGAAAAATATTTACTGTGTTCAATCACCACATCTATTGAAGGCAATTTATGTTCATTATAAAACAAGCTCATCATTTAAAATTGTAATGAGAGATATCACAACTATGCATGCAGATGTGATTGCACAGAAGTCTGCCAGATTTGGAACCATCCAAACACTCCCTGCCTTCTCCTGGGGATCTCCCAGGATATTTACAGCTGTGTGGAGCCCTTTTTCGGCATCCTTCAGCTCGTGGGACGTGAGCCTACCGATCATTTCCAAATACAAAGCTCTAGTGGACAGGACAGCATTGTTACATGCCTTAGTGCTGTGCCATTTGAGTACTCCTCATTTGGGGAGTGGGGAGATGGAAAGCAGGGCACATTTCATTACACAGCTTTTCATTCATCTGATCATTGCTTAATGTATACTGTACACTCTCGGTGTTCCAAATTAGGCCCTCATGGAAAGAATGATGAAGTCTCTATTATCAAAAGAAATGGATATAAGCAGGTAAAACTCAACTTATTTACAACCAAGGTGTCTCTGTAACTTCTACACAAACACACCACATGGATTCCAGCAGTCCCTCAGCATCCATAGGGGATTGGCTCCAGTACCCCGCAGATAACAAAATCTGCAGATAGTCAAGTCCCTCATATAAAATGATGTAGCATTTGCATATAACCTATGCACATCCCCCTGCATACTTTAAATCATCTCTAGATTACTTACAATACCTAATATAATGTAAACACCATGTAAATAGTTGTTATACTGTAATGCTTTTTATTTGGATTTTTCTTGATCTACTGTATTGATTGATGGATTGATTGACTGAATATCTTCCATCCTCCCTTGGTTGAATCCTCAGATGTGGAACCCACAGATACAGAGGGGTGACTGTATTTTTAAAAGTTCCACATGACCCTGAAATTCAGGATCGGTTCTGCTCCTCTCCTGGCATCATTATCTGGATGACTATAGGCTCTATTCTAAAAGGAAATGGAAAGTAAATGCACAATCATTAAGCAGAAAACCATATCAATGTGTAATTAAGATGCAGTTTCTCAACCTCAGCCCTATTAACACTTTGGGGGCTGGATAATTCTTGATTGTGGGGGATGTCCTACGCATTATAGGATGTTTCTGTAACATCCCTGGCTTCTACACACTAGATGCCAATAGCACACCCCCATACCCAAGTTGTGACAACCCCAGATGTCTCTAGATGTTGTCAAATGTATCCTGGGAGCAAAATCACCCCTGCTGGAACAACTGGCTCAGGAAGACTACTGGGGCCTTTTAGGAAACTTTTTATTTTTTAACACGGGGGACCTCTAGCCAGGTTTCACAACAGAGCTAACAGCTTCAAACAAAAATGCAAAACTATTCATTTCTTTTATGTAACTACAGTCCTATGTCAACCTATTTCACTCCCATCTAATGTTCCTCCCTGCCTTTCCTTCTTACATTTACTTAACATTTTTACAGACATAGCACACCATTTAAGCCCTGAGAATATAAAAGGAAATAAAATACAGTTCCTTCACCAGAGGAGTTCAAAATTTTGAGGAAGAAACAGACTTGTAAACAAATAAATACAAGAAAACCCAAATGCCCCGCCAAACTTGCTATATTACCATTCCTCCATATCCCCTCCCTTTTGGTCCCTACGTAAATTTCTGACTATCCAAAGGTTTTGAAGAGCTGGCATTCCAGCATTCTATCCATCCATCGTCCATGATTTTATTTCTCAGCATATGGAATATGGAAGTGGCATTGGCATTTATGCAAATTTCACATGTATCGTCGTGGGTAGATTTTGACCCACCTGTACTCTGCACAGCTGTGCTACTGATGCATGTGGGTATAGAAAAGGATCCAAGGCGTAGACTCCAAGAAGAAGGATAAAAAGATCAGATTTTAATTTTGCTTTATTGGAATTCTTCAGGGCACAGGGCTGGGCTCTTTTTTATTCTGCATCCCTAACTTTTCCCATATGATTCCATGGGTTTAAATAATGAACATTGAGGTAGACTTCCCAAATTCACTGTATTCCAGGTACAAAATACATTATCTAAGTCAATAGTGGAAATCCTATTATCATTGTCAGTGACTGGTTCAGGGATGGTCAGGCCTAAGCCAATTTGGGTTAATAAGACATGAGCAAAGGTTTACTGGGGGGTTCTGGAAAATAGGCTTTTTTTGTTCTTAAAGGAGAGCCATAGTTAGCCAGTCCACCCCCTTACTCCTCCTCTTCTTCTCCCTCCCTTTTGATATGCATGAGGAAGCCCACAGTTAGCCTTTTTTGTTCTTTAGAGAAAGCCATAGTTAACCAGTCTCTCTCTCTCTTTCTCTCTCTTTCTTCCTCATCCTCCTTCTCCTCTCCCTCCCTTCCAGTATGAATGAGGAAACCTGTAGCTGTGACTTCAGCTATGAAACAACAAACTTTGGGATACAGAAGACACTACTGCAGTACAATGAAGAGAAGGGAATATTTGGGTCTTTGAAGATCTCATTGAAGTGCAGGATGAGGCTGGGCATAGTGGCTCACACCTGTAATCCTAGCACTATGGGAGGCCAAGGCGAGCAGATCCCTTGAGATCAAGAGTTTGAGACTAGCCTGGCCAACATGGTGAAACCCCCTCTCTACTAAAAATACAAAAATTAGCCCGGTATGGTGGTGGGTGCCTGTAATCCCAGCTACTCGGGAGGCTGAGGCAGGAGAATCACTTGAACCTGGGTGGCGGAGGTTGCAGTGAGCCAACATCACACCGCTGCACTCCAGCCTGGGTGACAGAGCGAAACTCTGTCTCAAAAAAAAAAAAAGAAAAAAAGAAGTACTGGATGAACCCATCCAGAAGCTTATGTATGTCCAGGTTTCCTCTTATGTAAAATAATAAATGCCATTATCATTTAACCTAGTTTGATTTGGGTTTCCTGTTATATGTAGCAGGAAATAACATAATTGATACAATTACCTACATGCATATAACCAAAATTTTTTTTTTTTTTGAGATGGAGTCTTGCTCTGTCACCCAGGCTGGAGTGCAGTGGCCAGATCTCAGCTCACTGCAAGCTCCGCCTCCCGGGTTTACGCCATTCTCCTGCCTCAGCCTCCCGAGTAGCTGGGACTACAGGCGCCCACCACCTCGCCCGGCTAGTTTTTTGTATTTTTTTTAGTAGAGACGGGGTTTCACCGTGTTAGCCAGGATGGTCTCGATCTCCTGACCTCGTGATCCGCCCGTCTCGGCCTCTCAAAGTGCTGGGATTACAGGCTTGAGCCACTGAGCCTGGCCCCAAAATTTTTATCTTAGCCCTAACTTCTGCTTTATAATCCAGATTTAGATATCTGCCTACTTGACATCTCCACCTGATTATATAGTGTTCAGACAAAACCTGCTTGTCCAAAAAAGAGCTCCTGGTCGCCCCTTTCCCTCCCAAATCTGCTTCTCTCCTGGGCTTCCCCACCTCTGTAACTGTTACCACATGCTCAAGCCAAGCCACAGGGCTTGACCTCAACCTACCCTCTTCCTCTCAGCCATATCCAAGCTACTCACCACTTCTGTCTACCCTACCTACAAAAATAAAAATCCAAAGCTTCACACGCTTTTTCTCTCTACTCCTGACTTCTAGGCCAAACTACCATGTTCCCTCACTTGGACACATGCACTGGCCTCCAAACCAGCCTCCTGCTTCCCCTCTAGTCTTCCTGTAATCTCCTTAGAGCAGCTAGAGTAATTATGTCAAACTGCAAATCAGATCATTCGCTTTCCTGCATGAAACCAGGTCTTGGCCTAAAAGGTCCTTGGTGCTCAGCACCCTGGCTAACTGTGCAGCTGCCTGCCTGGCCCTCTCCATGCTCGGCTGCATATCCCTCAGGCCAGGCTCATTCCCACCTCAGGGTACCACACTTGTGTTCTCTGCCAGGAACTCCCGTCCTTCCAAAACTTTCTTTGGCTGGTTTCTCCCATTATTTGTGTCTCAAATTGAGCATCACCTCCTCAGGGAGGCCTTCACAGGCCAACCCAGTCATTATTACATGGTCTAGTCTTACCTCCTTCACCTGCTGGTGCGGTCTCTGTTACTTTCTTACTTACCCAGCTGGCTGTGCTTACTAGATGACAAGCCCCAAGAGGGCGGGGTCATGTCAGCCTTGTTCACTGCTGCGTCACTACTTCCTAGAACACTGCTTACCACAGGGGAGGCGATAAGTAAATATTTGCTAACTTGGTTGAATGAATGGATGAATGGATCTAAGGGTGGACAGATGGCTTACGGAGAAGCACTCTTTGGCTTTATTAACTGTTTACTTTTGCTGAAAAGACATTTACAAAAACCACCTTGGAAGCATGCACACAGCAAAGCTGACTCTCTGAGTTGGAAGACCCACTAGGATTCTGCTAGTCGGGGGCCATGAACAAAACAAATAACCTTCCTGTGTCTATTTCTCATCTGTGAACTGAATTACTAATAGTATCTACCTCACAAAATCACTATGAGAACTCAATGAAATATTTCAAAGGGCCTTAGAGCAAGGTCTAGCACACGATGAACACTGTCTAGATTTTACTATTATTTTATATTCTCTGATAATTATTCCAGAGCCCCGCTCCAGAGCAGGAGTGGGTAAATTATGGCCCAGCAGTCAAATCCGGTCCTCCACCTGTTTTTGTAAATAAAATTGTATTGGATAACAGTCACACTCATTCATTTGTACATTTTTCATGGCTATTTTTGCCTGATAATAGCAAAGTTGACAGGCTGGGTGTGATGGTGCATGCCTAGTCCCAGCTACGTGGGAGGCTGAGGTGGAAGAATCACTTGAGCCCTGGCCAACATAGTGAGACCTTGTCTCAAAAAAAAAAAAAAATCAGAGTGTTTCATTCATTGCAACAGAAAGGCAATAATAGTACTTAAAATATATAGGTTGGGCGCGGTGGCTCACGCCTGTAATCCCAACACTTTGGGCCTTTAATCCCAGCACTTTGGGAGGCCGAGGCAGGTGGATCACCTGAGGTTGGGAGTTCAAGACCAGCCTGACCAACATGGAGAAACCCTGTCTCTACTGAAAATACAAAATTAGCTGGGCGTGGTGGCATATGCCTGTAATCCCAGCTACTCGGGAGGCTGAGAGGAGAATTGCTTGAACCCGGGAGGCAGTGAGCCAAGATCACACCATTGCACTCCAGCCTGGGCAACAAGAGCAAAACTCCATCTCAAAAAAGAAAACTCTTAAAATATGTACTATGTGTCACTTTATAGAAAAAGTTTGCCAACCATTGTTTTATGGTATATCCTAAAGGTTTATATAGATGCATATATAAAGAGAGTAAGGATGGCTATTTATGTCTGGCTGAATTTATAAAAGAAAAAAAAATCACCTACATATAACCCTTAGCATCTGGACCCTGGTTTGATCTCTTAGGCCTCAAGTTGTCTGATGTTATGATGTATTTGTTACAGGCAAAGCTGTAAGTGCCAAGGACAAGATAAGTTGCTACATCTACACAATATTGATCAGGAAGTCACCTGAACACAGAGGAACACCGCTGATGGTTGTGTTAACTTTCCTAGCAATCCTTTCTTTAATTGACAGACTCTCAGTGATTACTTATGGTCCACTGGTGGAACAATTCATAGAAAAAGGGTTTACAAAAAATTTCTTAAGCTTAAAAACAAAAAGGTTACACAGATATTAACTAATCAAAGCCCTCAACATCAGCATCTAAGCTAGGTGTCCAGTTTCTTCTGGTGCACACTGTAGGCTGACTTACATAAAACACAGCTTCATTTCAACTTTATTCTCCTTTGCCTGCCTCTGCTATACAGATTGGAAAACAAACAACACAATATCACATTCCAGCATCTCTTTGAATAAGAGATATTTATATGTCACAATTCTGGACAAAAAGATGCAAAGAAAAGCTATTGGCATCACCTTTCCAATTTTTCTCTTTTTGCCCTGAATAGACACAGTATCTCAAGCTGCCACAGCTATTGTGATCACAAGAGAACAGAGACATCAGTGAGAATCATTTTGAGTCTTTAATCTAAACCAACACCAGCAGTGCCTACCTCTGCCCTGGACTTGATGTGCGAAGAATAAACCACTCTTTATCTGCTGTTGGTGTTTTCTCTTACTTACCTCTAACAAAAATCCCTCCGAAATGATGTATTCCCCAAACAGCAAACTGGGAACTAGGGAAAGGCAACATGTTGTAAGAGAAAGGGTGCAGGACTAGACATGAAAAGATCTGGACTCAAATTCTGACCCTTTCATTTATCAACAGGAGGACTTAACGGCATTAAGATCATTTGCCTCCTCTGTAATTCCAAGTGTTTACCTACCTCTGAGGGTTATTTAAGGCTCAAGTTAGGAAACAAATGTGAACATGCTCACAGATAAACTACAAAGCTTATGTAAACTATGATTAAAGATATGCCACCAAGAAAAATGATTTCAATTTTTAATCACACATTTACAATACTCCATTGTGAGGAAATAGAGTTTATTTTCTCTTTTTTTGGTAGTGTATTGGGTCATCAACAGGCACAGCTAGTCAGAGAAGCTACACATCCCTATTAGCCAAAAGAAAAGAAACCGATGTCCACCAGTTGTGTGGGCTCACACGTGTAATCCCAGCATTTTGGGAGGCCGAGGCAGGTAGATCATCTGGGGTCAGGAGTTCGAGACCAGCCTGGCCAACATGGCGAAACTCCATCTCTACTAAAAATACAAAAATTAGCTCGGCATGGTGGTGCATGCCTACCATCCCAGCTACTCAGGAGGCTGAAGCAAGAGAATCATTTGAACCTGGGAGGCGGAAGTTGCAGTGAGCCCAGATTGTGCCACTGCACTCCAGCCTGGGTGACAGAGCAAGACTCTGTCACACACACACACACACACACACACACACACACAAGAAACAGATGTCTAAATAAGGGTTAATCATGCTCATCCAGTACTGGAAACTTCGCCTGCTTTGAATTAGACTGCAGTCTGGATTCTGCCTAGTGCTGAATCTGCTTCTCCATTTTTAAGACATAAAATGCTAGTTTTTTTAATGTATGAAAAAGTACATTAATATAGCATTAATGTTGCAATAAAGAATTATGTAGCATTTTCCCAATTCTCATAGAAAATATCTGCTTAAATGGAAAAAACAAAACACAACGCCATGTAGACTTCAGGCTGTGTTTAAAGAAAACACTATTTTCTCACACTGATTTTAGGGGGCTATACGTTCCCAATCACTAGATGTAGAAAACAAAAATCTGTCCTTAACCCATCTTCTATGTGCTAATTCCTGTAATTCCTGATTTACGTACTTTAGCTATACTAACTTTAACATGCCAAAGATTTTCATATTTGAATATCTAAGTACCTATATAGTAACAAACCAGCTTATGAAATAGAATAAGAATTGCTTTAAGTTTCCCTGTACACTCTTTCTCAACCCATCTCCCTCCCTCCTTATCAGAGCGAATTTTTATTAATCATTCCTTTGCTTTGAAGGGGGCTTTTTTACCACAAAGTGGGCTGTGTGTGTGTGTGTGTGTGTGTGTGTATGCATGGGTCCCTAAATTAAATTGTTTAGCTTTGCCAGCTTTTGAGCTTTACTTACATAGAAGCTCATAGTATAAATGCTTAACATTCTATTTTGATAATCATCCATGTTGATACATGTAAGTATATTTCACTTACCTCTACTGCTATGTAGTAGTTTGTTAATTATCAAATTTATGTATTTATTCTTCTGTTGATTGACATTTGGGTTGTTTTCAATTTTTTGCTACTATGTTGCCATGTTGCCATGAATATTCTTACACTTTTCTCCTGATATTTAGGTACAAGTTTCTTTCTGTGTATACCTGAAAATGGAACTGTTATGTCATCATCTTCAATCTTACTTGGAAATGCCTAAATATTTTCCAAAGCATTTATAGCAATTTATATCCCTCCCACCAACAGTATATGAGTTCCCATTTCTTCACATCCTTGCCAAAAATTGGTATCCTCAAATCTGTTAGTTATTGCTGATATTGTGGATGTGAAATGGTATCTTGCTGCTTTTCAGGAAGACACCAGAAACGCCCTGACCTCTGTAGGGACTGCTTCTTCACCTCCTTGAGGTCTTCGCTTGTGTCATTTTCTCAGTGAGATCTCTCCTAACAATCCAATTTAAAATTGCAGCACCTAGATATTTCTAATCTCCTTTCTCACTTTACTTTTCCTACAGCTCTTATCACCTTTGGACAGTGTTATGGGATGAATTATGTCCCCCCAGCCCCCAAATTCACGTACTGAAGTCCTAACCCCTCATCATTCAGAATGTGACTGTACTTGTAGATAAAGCCCCGTCTCTACTAAAAAAAATACAAAAAACTAGCCAGGCGAGGTGGCGGGCGCCTGTAGTCCCAGCTACTCGGGAGGCTGAGGCAGGAGAATGGCGTGAACCCGGGAGGCGGAGCTTGCAGTGAGCTGAGATTCGGCCACTGCACTCCAGCCTGGGCGACAGAGCGAGACTCCGTCTCAAAAAAAAAAAAAAAAAAGTTTTTTTTAAAAGGTAATTAGGTAAAAATGAGGCCCTAATTCCATTGACTGATGTTCTTATAAGAAGACATTTGGACACAGAGACACACACAGGAAAATCATGTGAAGACACAGAAAGAAAACGACCATCTCACAAGCTGAAAGGCCTCAGAAGAAACCAACCCTGCCAATACCTTCATCTTAGACTTAGCCTCCAGAACTATGGGGAAATAAATGTCTGTTGTTTAAGCCACCAATTCTCTGGTACTTCGTCATGGAGGCCCTAAAAACAAATACAGACATACTGTGTTTTTAATTATTTGTTTATTAGTTAGAAAAATACAAACATAAACCACAGTTGATTCATTCCTGCCCCAGTGGAGAATACAGAACAATAATAGTGGGCATCTTCATCTTACTGTTGATAGTAAAATGAATACCCTCAACTTTTTAATTATATGTATTTAATATCTGATCATTTCAGTGCTATAGTTTTTACAGATTTGCTTCTATAGTTCTTCATTATTGTTACTTCTCATAGTGGCTTATTTTCTCATGTCTATAAGGACTTTTTAAATGATGAATGAGTTCATCTTACTTGGAACATCATCTGTGGGAATGTTTGAGGTCCTGTTTAAAGTGCATACCTTCAGGGAGCATTCATTTTGCTTCTACTTGCCACCTGGAGGCCATATCAACCAGGGCCATCTCACTCTAACTACACAGTTTGGAGTGTTTTGGCACCTCTAAGATAGTGTGTATTCAAGTCCCAATCCTAGGTGAATGGAGGCTTGTCGTAAGAAATTATCAGAGGAGGCAATTTTTATTTTTTTCTTCCAACCTCAGGCCAAAACTAAAATAGGTGCACATTCACATCATCTCTGGTGCAGAAAATTTTCTGGCACATCCACTAAGCATATTGCCTTTTGGGGGTTGTGGGTTTACATCCAAACCCTGATCTGACCTTCCAACCTGCTTGGGCCCCTAGGCTGTTTCCCACTTCCATGTATATGTGGCCTATTAAAACCCAAGCTTTGGACCACTTGTGATCAGCAGATACCCCAGATCAAGGCCAGCTTTGAAACTTGGTTTAATTGTATGGAGTCAAACTTCTGTATCACACCTTAATCCAAAGAATTCCATTATTCTGCCTCCCACTGAATTACATGCATAATATAAACGTATATAAGTTTTAATATCTTATTTCAGTATTTTAAAATGAGTTTCAGGAAAGTTTTTTTTCCTGATAATCTAATCTACTCTATCACCAGAATTTTTTTATGGCCATTAAATGTTTAGTTTTCGAAATATTTTATATATTTCTCGAAACAGAAAAGAGAAATGTGTTCTAGGTCACCCTTCAGCTCCATGAGAAACCAGTCCTCACACTCTGCTGAGCCACTCTTGTGTAACATGCATGCTCTTGGGAAGTTTGCTGGGGCCCACGGGCATTACAACCAATCTTAACAGAGATGAAAAAAAAAAGTTCATAATGTCTACTGGAGTGTTAAGGGCACAGAAAAACAAGAGCTCTACACTAAAACCCTATGATGAGACAACTTAGGCCAAGAGAACCAAATAAAGCCCTTCTTAGATCCTAAGAAAACTATTTCTATGTATAGAAAAGAATAGAAAAAGGTCATAGATTGAAGTGGTTTGAGGTAGTTTTTGAAGAGACCAAACACTTTTTTCCACAATTCATGAGGAATTGTAAAATTATAGAACTGTTTGGATTTAAAACGATAAACAGACTTTCTCCAACAGTAAGAAGAACTACACAAAGATGTATAGACACAATCAAGTGGTAACAATTTAATTAGAAATGATACCACTCACATTAATTACGGGAAGGACCTGATTAGCTAGTTCACCAATTGATCTGCAGATGCTGCTTAGCTGAAATGTTACAGTGTCCACAACTATGTTTTTGCTGCTTTAGAAAAGTGGTTGCAGCCAATGCACTTGCAAACATCTTGACATGGACTAATATACATGTAATCAGATTATGTGACTTCATCTCTTTTATTTTTCAAATTTAAAAATGTGTCTCTCTAGCACCCACCACACACTCTAGAAGTTTACTAAAAATTCATATTCCAAATGCCTTGCATCAAGAAAGTCAAAAACTCCACTCAGCCCACTCAGCCTACTAGTCATTTTCATTCCTCAGTTGATGTTGCTCTAGTGGTGGCCACACAACATGGCTATTGAAAATTCTCTCAGCCCACAAGGCCCTTCCCCATTGTTTGAGGGCTACACAAGCTAGCTCAGATCCTTGCACAGGCCAACCTGGTTTTCCCAAGGAATGAGAACCTCTTGAAGCCCAGGGTCTTTGTTCTTTAGCTACAGTAACCAACCAGCCATTGTTCCTAAAGCAACGTCAAGGTAGTAGGTAGAGTAAACCTGCTAGCTAATGTCAGCTCTCCAACCAGAACTATAAGTCTAGCTGTTGAACCCATTTTGCCAACTGAGACTTCTCTTTTCCTCATGAGTTTCCCTTAGGCTGGGGAAAGTAAGTGGCATCCTAGAACCATCTTAATCCACCAGAGCTTCTGAGAACAGTGAGCCTCAAAAAGTATAAGGTATAAGGTCAAAGCTTAACATCTCCTTGGCCTTTGTCAAGCCACCCAAAGAAAGGTCATAACTTCTTCCCTCCAGGATAATTATCCTGGAACAAAGCTATTTCTAGGTGGCTTTTCTCCATCTCATCAGAGAAATGACTTACATAGTTAAATATCATTGCTTCAAGAAAAGAAACTTCAAATCCTCATCTAACCAGGCATTGTGCTACATATTCATTTGAATCGTAACTGCAAACTCATGCATTTTTGCAAAGAGCGTCACCCTTTTGTTTCCCTCTAAATAGTTAAACAAGGAAGCTATTGAGGCTAAGACATTTCTATCTTCCTTTAACAGATTCCTTAAAACATTTTTTCTACTTGCTTTGAACAAAAAGTGGCGTTGTTTTTTTTTTGTTTTGTTTTTAATATGGACAGTACTCAATGGTGCAGTGCCTACCAGAATGAAAGTAACTTATTCATATTTAGCCTGGAAGAAAATCTATGTATTATCGGAAGTGTTCAGGCAAAAGAAAAAAAAATAGCGGATGTGGATTCTTTCTATCAAATTGTGCAGGCTAATTATCCTCTACATTTGAAGAAGTGCAAAGGTCAGAAGACTAACATGTAGATTAATCAGAAAATTATGCAAATTAATACAAATCAAGCACACTACATAACCCCCATAATCAGTAAAATACGTAGTTCACTAGCAAATTGGGTGAAACTTCTAATTATCCGATCAGTAAAGAAGGAGGACAAAAACCCTAAACATGGATAACTGTTATATCTCAGGTAACGATGATCTTAACATACTAATAGGAAAATACAGCATTGAAAAAAGGACATACACTCAAAAAATAAATGTAGATGGCTTGAGAAGAAATCGCTAGAATGTGAGCACCATGAGGGCAGGGTGCTTTTTGTTTACTGATGTATTCCTATCATCTAGAACAATGTCTGGTACATAATAGATCCTGAATAAATATTTTTGAATGAATACTGAATGAATTATAAGAAAAAAATGTCATGAGAAAAATAAGACAACGTAAGTTTCAAAATAAGAAAAAACAGCTACATATCACAATTTCATGTATTTCTTCCTAAACTTATTTTATATCCACTATCCTAACGATCTTCCATTCTTTACCAAAAATAAATGGAAGAAATATTGAAGTAAGAGGAGCCTTATTAAAAATCAACAATAATTATTTGTGCTTACAAAAATATCTATACTGAAGGAATTCTTTTTTAACTCTAGTAATATTAAACACCTCTCATAAATATTTGGAGACATATCTTACGTCAATATCCACTCCAGAGATGAGAAGGAGACACAAAGAGATGGAGGAATTTTTTCCAAGAGTCATTGTGAATTGAAACTCAAATACAATTGATTACACAGGGTAAGAGTCTATCCATTTCAAGTCAAATTTTATTATTACCAAATATTTTTCTTATCATATTTCACATTAACACCACTGTAAAAGTACTCTTTTATATCTCTACATAATAAAACACCATCATTGTTCTTCATTCCTCCCATCTTACCATTACTTTAAAAATGTTTCCCTTATATGTTCCCAGGTGGGAACATGATATAAACAAGAAGTAATTTTTTTAAATAGGTAATGTATGGGTATTACCATATTCCAGAAAAAACTTAGGAAAGCTTATAAAATTGTACATTAGGACAAAAATAGAATGCTATTAAAAAATTAGTAGGTGAGAAAATGAGGGCAGGGGAAAATGAGGTGTAGAAGATGAAAGCAAAGATTAAGTTATTACACAAAATGCAAAATATGAGAGGTTTGTGAATTTAGTAGTAAGTTATGTTTCCAAGTTTCCTAGCAACAAAGACCAATAGGGCAACACAATCAAGTGATTCTGAGAGATACAGCAGTTAAACTGGTCAAGAAAACACAGCCATTTTGGGTACTAGAACAAACAGAAATATCTTTTATTGATCTTCATGGTAAGAATAGTGGACAAGGTTATAAATACCCTCAACATCTTTCCAAATACACTATGAGTGTCATATGGTCTTTTTTAGACAACCTTCAATATGAGGGCTGGTTGCCAAAGAGCAATTCAATAAAGCAATGGGAGAGAGAGAAGAAGAGCAGCAAATGATGAGGTCCAGACACTATTGGTACCCAGTCTGGCTTAATCCAGAAATTGATTTTAGCATGTTTAGAAGAGTTTGGAGAGGCCACAAACCCTTCAGACAGTCTCTTCAAATGCTGTTCTACGAGCTTTTGATAAGAACTAAGGGAAATGTTCAAAATTCTATTTCCTGATCAGGACCAAGAATATAACTACTTGATGCTACCAGATTCAGATAACTACAGAATCTTTTTTTATTATTATTATTATTAGTATACTTTAAGTTCTAGGGTACATGTGCACAATGTGCAGGTTTGTTACATATGTATACTTGTGCCATATTGGTGTGCTGCACCCATCAACTCGTCAGCACCCATCAACTCATCATTTACATCAGGTGTAACTCCCAGTGCAATCCCTCCCCCCTCCCCTCTCCCCATAATAGGCCCCAGTGTGTGATGTTCCAAGAACTTCTGCACAGCCAAAGAAACTACCATCAGAGTGAACGGGCAACCTACAGAATGGGAGAAAAGTTTTGCAATCTACTCATCTGACAAAGGGCTAATATCCAGAACCTACAAAGAACTCAAATTTACAAGAAGAAAACTACAGAGTCTTATACAGGACCAGCTAGACAATGCATGGGATCTCATGAAAAATGAAACTATGGGACTCCTTGCTCACAATCATTAAGAATTTCAAAATGGCTATAGAAGAATATCTAACCCAGAGAGGTCCATCTGAGAGTGGAGGTGGGTGTAATTGCATAGATCACACATCTGTGAAGCCACTGCTGACCATGTGCTTTAACAGTCAGTCATATTTTTCAAAGACATGCTCTTGGATGATCTGGAAAAAATATCCTCCTTTAAATAGAGCTTCCCTCTTCCCTTGGGGAAGTCCAAGATTCTTCCATTCTAACACACAGATGAATCAACAATCTCAATGACACAAACATGAAAACATGGCCCCAATATTTTAAGCCTGGACAGTTATAAAAATAGATATTATCAAATGACTACTTGGCTATTTAAATATATATATATATATATATATATCAGTAAAATACCTGCAAAATATTTACCCTTGATTAATAAACTTCTGTGCATATGCTCTAAGATGAATTGCTTGCTAAATGTATTCTGAGTAACCAGATAAGTTACATTCCTGAATGGGGTTAATTATAATTCAGTTAATACTAGATGTCTAATCTATCATGATGACTCTATTTTTGAGGTCCTTCCTTCTGGCAGCTAATAGGTAGCAGGGTTCATTGACTATTGGGCCCCTCTTTAGATTATTACTAGAGCCAAGATATTTTGTGGGTAAAAGGTCATAGGATCTTTTATTCTCTTTAAGGATAGAGGGAATGTACCCAGCACACTCAAAACAAGCAACAAGTCATTAAGGCAGAGATTCAAAAGAAGAGCTGTAGTACGTCTCTGGTTTACTCATGTAGAAATTATACCTCTCATTTTCTTTCTTCTCCTGCTTTCCTAACAAATATATTTCATCCAAAGGAGGAGCCCTGCCAACCCACGACCCAGTTGGTGTTTGTTAGGATGCATTATATATTTTAGGATACAGGATACATTATACATGTCTTGAAGTGGCTTACATAATAAATTTTCTACATTTTTCTAATTACAAGGAATCCAGAGGCGGGGCAGACTGGGTTGATTCAGTGGCTCAAAGATGCCATTCAAGACTCAAGATTTCTCTCTCTCTCTGCTCTGCCTTTCATCCTCAGGCTGCAGCACTATTCACAATAGCCAATAGGTGCCATAATTCCAGACAATACAAGTAGATACAGCAGTATCCAAAAGGACATCATGTCTCAGTCCAAGGACTGAGGAACTATTTCCAGAAGTTCTCCAGAAAATCCTCCCTCAGGTCTCATTGGCCAGAATTGGGTCAGATTCCCAAACCAACTACAGGCAAAGGGAATGAATTACCATGGTACCTGGGGTGAGCTAGATGCTGGGCTGTCAGTTGCAGTGGTTCCTACTTGGGCTCCCAGCCACTGCTAAATGAACCAAATTTGGATAAAAACTTCAGAGGAACCAATCCACAGGCACGTTTGAGTCAATGAGATTCTTGTTCTCTAAAATCTGAACTAAGGGACATAGAACCTGTGGGAATTTGGAGCTAGCTCATATTAATGGCAGAATACTAGACTAAAATTTCTTGAACTTGAGCTGCGGAGATCCTCAGAGTCACCCTGAGTCTCACCTTTCCTAGAGTGTGATTGCTCAGTTTTCTTTGATTTCCATAAGACTTCTTATAATAAACTCTCTTTTCTTAAGCTAATAAGTAGGTATCTATTCTTTGCAAGTAAAATACTGTGCTTAAGATAGCCTCACTAGAAATTAAGATCCAACAGTCTAAAATCACATTATGGTTATTTTATGGCACAGGTTCTGTTTAAGCTTCAAAGTTAGGGTGACTAAATATCCTAATCTGTCCGAGACTGAATGGTTTCCTGGGACCCAGGACTTTCAGTGCTAAAACTGAGATAATTGGTCACCCCAACTTTAATAATCAGGATCAACAGCAAATACTAAAGTCCCTCCATATGTAGCACCTGTTCTTAGACTCAAATTTAAGAGATCAACAAAAATGATATCACTTCCTTAATTATCTTATATTCCTACTTCTAGACTTTACTGAGTTTAAAAGCACGGCATAAGGCAGCTACATTCAGTCCAGGGCCCAACATGGCATAAAACGCACAGTGGTAGTTCAACAGACATTGAGAAAATAAGTCCAAATGAGTACCATTACCCCTAACACAAAAGAACAGCTTTCCTAAATAAAATACACTATTATGTTCAAGTAAAGAAACATTCTCTGAGGTGAAAAGAAACAACCCTAAAGAGGCTCCTGACTTGAAAGCAGGAAGAATCATCCTTAGTGGGGTTCTGGCCCTTCCAAAGCAGTGTTGACTTATAAATAAAATAATCATGATTAATAATACATTGTATTTCCTCATGAAATAGGACCGAAGGCCTCTTGTTGTCTTTTAAAAAAAAGAACCACGGGAAGGAAAACAGGACAACATTGAGCAATTGAGCACTGATAGTAAGTTGCCCTGAGAAACATCCCGAAAGTATGGTATAAAATGACAAGAAAATGGGATTCAACAACCAGAGGTTCTTAAGCTATATTTTCTCCCTGTCTTTAAGAGCATTGTCAGGAATGTGACAAAATAAAATCCATTCCCTTTCCTCACAGATATGAAAGGATATCTTATTTGTAGCTATTGTAGAAAAGACACCAAGATAACGAACAGAAAAACCAATTTCACCTGAGGCTGTGGGCAAGCTAGTGGAATCCCATGAGATTCAGCAATAATGTCAACAACAACAAAAAAAGCCCAGGTCTTTTCCTAGACTATCATTTTTCCATCAAAATTAACAGCATGGTTATCAAATTTTAAACTTTTTAAATGGAAGCAACTCTGACCTCATTAGGTCTGTACTTCCTTTCAAGAGTCCATATCCCATAGTAGAACATAGGCTCACTGATAATACTCCGATTCTTTTTTATGGAAACCTCGCCCGCCCGAAAGCCAGTCCATCTGTAGTTTTTTTGAGGAACCTCCATACTGTTCTCACAATGGCTGTATTAGTTTACATTCCCACCAACCGTGTGTAAGAGCTGCCCTTTCTCCCCATCCTTGCTAGAACTTGTTACTTTTTGTTTTTTTGATAATAGCCATCCTCAGCTGGAGTCAGATAATAACTCACTGTGGTTTTGATTTGCATTTCCCTGATGATTAGTGGATATTGAGAATTATTTTCATACATTTGTTTGTCTTCTTTTGAGAAGTGTCTGTTCAGATCATTTTCTCATTTTTTAATCAAGCTGTTTGATTTTTTGCTGTTGAGATGTTTGCGTTCCTAGTATATCCTGGATAGTAATCCCCTGTTGGATTAGAAATATTTTCTCCCATTCCATAGGTTGCCTTTTCGCTCCATTGATTATTTACTTTGCTGTACAGAAGCTTTCCCATTACTGAGCATTTCGCTAAAGAAAAGGAAGAAATCGGTACATCAAAGAGACATCTGCACCGCCATGTTTACTGCAATCCTATTCACAATAGCCAACATATGGAATCAACCTAGGTGTCCAAGAATAGATGAATGATAAAGAAAATGTGGTATACATATACTGGGAAATACTATCCACCCATTAAAAAGAGTGAAATGCTGTCATTTCTAGCAACACGGATAGAAGTGGTAGACATTTTGCTAAGTGAAACAAACCAAGAACAGAAAGCTAAACACCACGTGTTCTCACTCATATGTAAAAGCTAAAAAAGATGGATCACATAGAAGTAAAAAGAACAGAGAATACTAGAGTCTGGGAAGGGTAGGAAGAGGGTGAGGATGGGTACAGATTTGTTAACGGATACAAAACTACAGCCAGATAGGAGGAATAAGTTCTAGTGTTTTATAGCACTGCACTGTGAGATGACTGTAATTAGCAATAACATATTATATAGTTTCAAAGAGCTGGAAGCAGGATATTGAATGTTCCCAACACAAAGAAATAATACACGTGCCAGGTGATGAAATCCAGGGTAATATGCTAATTACCCTGGTGGATCACTATTCATTATAGGTATTGAAGCAGGACTATTTACCCCATAACATTTTTTATGTGTCAATTTAAAAATAACAATAAAAATCACATCAATTGGACGCAAGAAATATTTGTTGGACAAACGTGAAAGAAATGAACAAAGGCAAAAGAGAGCTAATTGGGTTAAGGGGGTTGCTGATATCAAAACTTAAACTTGTGTGTCAAACTTTCAAATAAAAATTAAGAAAATAGTTCTACATGAGGATGTATATACATATGCATACATATTTTTTCTACCTCACCTCTTTCCCAAAACT
>NC_045436.1:107580769-107585463 GCF_002776525.5 Piliocolobus tephrosceles | reverse complement strand
ATACATATGCATACATATTTTTTCTACCTCACCTCTTTCCCAAAACTATATGAAGCACAGCAAAAGTAAGGCAAAATAAATTACTAAAATAAGATTTTTAATTGGAAAGAAGAGGAAAAAGTAAATATCCAAAATGTAACAATGAGTCAGGTGGTTGTGATTGAGTGAAAAGACTAACTACAATCTTCCTGACAAACAAGATGAAGGAAAATGTGATAAGTTGTATAAGTCATTTTGATATGAGAAGAGGAAACCTACTACTTTCCCAAGAGAGATAAAGTTTTTCCCAGAACCAAGCTGTGATAAAAATTTCCCATGCGAGGAGGGAGCAGAGATCACTCAGTGACATAATGACAACATGTTTACAATTTCAGAGCAAGTAGAGAAACATCTGAAAAGAGATACCTGATGAGGTTGAAGCAAAACTTAAAGTAGTCACCTTATATACCACCAAAAATTTTCTACAATCAGTGATTCCAGACAGGTTCATGTAGCTTGGTCCATAAACAAGTATATAGACTTCTTTATCAGAAGTCAATAAAGAAGAAAACACAATCTTACATAGATTTTCACAGGTTTTTTTCCTATGACATAAAAAGTATAATAATAGCCAAAATAACAATTTAAACAAATGTACATTTATGAGCATGTACTACAAACCTGGTTCTTACATAAATCCTTTACAAATATTACTCATTAGCATTTGCAACAATTCTATCTAAGCACTATCATCTATTGTTTACTGAGAAAGAAACAGACTCAGAAAGGTAAAGAAACTTTGTCCAAGAAACTTGTCACATAGCAAAGTCAGAATTAAATCATAGGATTCTCTGACTTTTAACTAGTATAATCTTTTTAAAATATTTTTTATTTTAATTCTGGGATACATGTACAGAACATGCAGGTTTGTTACATAGGTATACACATGCCGTGGTGGTTTGCTGCACCTATCAACCCATCATCTAGGTTTTAAGCCCTGTATGTGTTAGCTATTTGTCCTGATGCTCTCCCTCCTCTTCCACCCCACCTCCCCCGGACAGGCCTAGGTATGTGTTGTTCCCCTCCCTGTGTCCATGTGTTCTCATTGTTCAGCTCCCACTTATGAGTGAGAACATGTGATGTTCGGTTTCCTGTTCCTGTGTTAGTTTGCTGAGGATGATGGCTTCCAGCTTCATCTATGTCCCTGCAAAGAACATTAACTCACTCCTTTTTATGGCTGCATAGTATTCCATGGTATATATGCCACATTTTCTTTATTCATTCCATCACTGATGGGCATTTGGGTTGGTTCCATGTCTTTGCTATTGTAAATAGTGCTGCCATAAACATATGTGTGCATTTATCTTTATAGTAGAGTGATTTCTACTCCTTTGGGTATACACCCAGTAATGGGAATGCTGGGTCAAATGATATTTCTGGTTCTAGATCCTTGAGGAATTGCCACACTGTCTTCCACAATGGTTGAACTAATTTATATTATCACCAACAATATAAAAGTGTTCCTATTTTTCCACAGCCTCGCCAGTATCTGTTGTTTCTTGACTTTTTAACAATCGCCATTCTAACTGGTGTGAGATGGTATCTCATTGTGGTTTTGATTCGCATTTCTCTAATGATCAGTAATGTTGAGCTTCTTTTTCATATATTTGTTGGTCGCATAAATGTCTTCTTTTGAGCATGTCTGTTCATATCCTTTGCTCACTTTTTGATGGGGTTGTTTTTTTTCTTGTAAATTTGTTTAAGGTCCTTGTAGATTCTAGATATTAGACCTTTGTCAGATGGGTAGATTGCAAAAATTTTCTCCCATTCTGTAGGTTGCCTGTTCACTCTGATGATAGTTTCTTTTGCTGTGTAGAATCTCTTTAGTTTAATCCCATTTGTCAATATTAGCTTTCGATGCAATTGCTTTTGCCATTTTTACCATGAGATCTTTGCCCATGCCTATGTCCTGAATAGTACTGCCTAGGTTTTCTTCTAGGGTTTTATGGTTTTGGGTTTTACATTTAAGTCTTTAATCCATCTTCAGTTAATTTTTGTATAAGGTATAAGGAAGGGGGTCCAGTTTCAGTTTTCTGCATGTGGCTAGCCAGTTTCCCAACACCATTTATTAAATAGGGAATCCTTTCCCCATTGCTTGTTTTTATCAGGTTTGTTGAAGATCAGATGGTTGTAGATGTGTGGTTTTATTTCTGAGGTCTCTGTTCTGTTCCATTGGTCTATATGTTTTGGTACCAGTACCATGCTGTTTTGGTTACTGTAGCCTTGTAGGTTTGAAGTCAGGTAGCGTGATGCCTCCAGCTTTGTTCTTTTTGCTTGGGGTTATATGGGCTCTTTCTTGGTTCCGTGTGAAATTTAAAGTAGTTTTTTAAAAATTATGTGAAGAATGTCAATGGTCGTTTGATGGTAATAGCATTGAATCTATAAATTACTTTGGGCAGTATGGCCATTTTCCCAATATTGATTCTTCTTATCCACGAGGATGGAAGGTTTTCCATTTGTTTGTGCCATCTCTTATTTCCTTGAGCAGTGGTTTGTAGTTATCCTTGAAGATGTTCTTCAAGTCCCTTGTTAGCTATCTTCCTAGGTATTTTATGCTCTTTGTAGCAGTTGTGAATGAGAGTTCATTCATGATTTGGCTCTCTGTTTGTCTATTATTGGTGTATAGGAATGTTTGTGATTTTTGCACATTGATTTTGTATCCCGAGACTTTGCTGAAGTTGCTTATCAGCTTAAGGAATTTTTGGGCTGAGGCAATGGGATTTTCTAAAGATAGAATCATGCCATCGGCAAACAGAGACAATTTGAGATATGTTCCACCAATACCTAGTTTATTGAGAGTTTTCAGCATGAAAGGATGTTGAATATTATCAAAGGCCTTTCCTGCATCTATTGAGATAATTATGTCACACAGCAAAGTCAGAATTAATCCTTAGGATTACGAGTATGATCTTAACTACTGCCTCCTGTAGTAACATAACGATGACTGAAACCCACTTGTTTCTTCTCGTAAATATTGGACCAAGAGACTCAAATATGCATTTTTTGGAAGAAAGATGAAATAAACTGCTGAAAGTATATATTAAAAAGTGATGATTCTATAGCTTTGATTTCTATAATTTATTGTCTAAACTATGCTTTCAGGCCATTTAGATGGCATTGTAACTGAAGAACAACTTGAAGGAATTTGTCCTGCATCACAGCTTTCTAGTAAGAATGATCCTTGAAACAATCCTGGAAATAAGAAATATGGACCTAGAGCTCTAGACAAGATTATTAGTTGAATTGCTACCCAAATGGTTGATTGCAATACCCCATTCACAAAAGAACTCAGTGTGTAAAAATTTTTAATAATTTTTCAGATAGAAAAAGACTTTTCAGGCCAGGCGTGGTGACTCATGTCTGTAATCCCAGCACACTGGGAGGCCAAGATGGGTGGATCACTTGAGGCCAGGAGTTCAAGACCAGCCTGGTCAATATAGCAAAATCCCGTCTCTACTAAAAATACAAAAATTAGCCAGGACTGGTGGCACAGGCCTGTAGTCCCAGCTACTTGGTAGTCTGAGATGGTAGAATTGTTGAAACCAGGAGGTGGAGGTTGCAGTGAGCCAAGATTGTACCACTGCATTCCAGCCTGGGGAACAGAGTAAGACTCTGTCAAAAAAGAAAGAAAGAAAAGAAAAGAAAAAAAGGAGAGAGAGAGAAATGTAAATAGCCCCCCAAATCTTACATCTTTCCCCCTGTAGTTACCATTTCTGATGTTCTTCCTCCTTTGTGCGGATTCACATTTCCATTGAATATTTTTCTTCTACATGAAGAACATTAAGATTTCTTGAAGGTGCTTCTTCTGATGATGGATTTTTTTTGGCTTTTATAAATCTGAAAAAGTATTTCATCTTCACTTTTTGTTGTTGTTAAAAGCCCAGCTGTGTAATCATCTTCACTTTTGAAAGAGATTTGTACTGGACGTGGAATTCTACATTGACAGTTTCTTTGTTCAGTACTTTAAAGGTGTCATTCTATTGTCTTCTCACTTGCAGTGTTTCTGAGAAGAAATCCGCTTTTATCTTTGTATTTGTTCCTCTGTGCATAGTTTTTTCTTTTGATTGCTTTTAACATTTTCTCATTATCACCCGTTTTGAGCAATTTGTTAATGACGTGCCTTGGTATGATTATCTTCATGTTTCTTGTGCTTGGGTTCATTGAGCTTCCTGGATCTGTAGTTTTATAGTTTTAATGAAATTTGGGGAAATGTTGGCCATTGTTTCTTCACTTTGTTTCTCTGCCTTCTTTTCTCTTTCAGAAACTGAAAGCACACATATATTATGTGGCTTGAAATTGTCCAAGAACTCACTGATGCTCTGTTAATTTTTTAAAATTCTCTTTCTCTGTGTTTCATTTTGGATAGTTTGTATTGCTATGTCTTCAAGTTCACTAACCTTTTCTTCTGCAATGTCTAATCTGCTGTTAATTCCAATGAGTGTATTTTTCATCTCACATATTGTAGTTTTCATCTCCAGAAGTTTGTGTTTTTTGAATATCTTCCATGTCTCTACTTAACTTTTTGAACATATGGAACACAGCTATAATAATATGTCTGCCAAATCCAACATCTGAATTAGTTCTAGGTCAGCTTTGATTGATATATATTTTGTCTTCATTATTAGTCACGTTTTCCTGTCTCTTTGCAAGTCTGG